>NW_028229534.1:437134-687448 GCF_053477565.2 Lygodium microphyllum | reverse complement strand
GCGCCCTCTCGTGATCCATTCGGTTCCTACCGGCTAAGTTCAGCACCCGTTGCACCTCACACGACTCCGTGCTTTGCCTTTGGGTAGCCTTCATTTTTGTTTTTTGGAGTATCTCACCACTTACCTCTATGCTTGCAGATTTTGCTCTCTTTTTGCAAGGTTTTGATTTCAATGTAGGGCTAACATATAGGCTTGCACCAGTCCTTTCTGAAGCTAGAGAAAGGAGACGAGTGTTGTTCCTTCCATGGTTCTATCTACTTGGGAGTTTTGTTTTGGGAGGATGAGTGCGCAATGAAGTGTGGCAGAAATGGAGCAGGAGAAATATTGAGAGTGAGAATGAGAGAATCCCAAGATAAATATACCATGAACCTTGGTAAAACCAAGGTTCTTATATTCCATACATCAGCTCAGATACACAGACAGAGTATTTTCATGGCAGCAAGAGGGAGTATTGAGGTCACTGGATCATATGTATATTTGGGAGTCACCTTTACAGTAGCTTCAGGGATTTTCCGATGACACAGGCAGCTCGTGACCGCCTCACTAGAGGATACTCAGCATTGGCTCTTATGGAGCGACAGTGTCATCAGGCACATTTCCAGGAGCCCCACACCAACGGGTGGCTCTTTGATACTCTAGTCACTCTAGCACTGATGTATGGAGCAGCTATATGGGGGCCAGGCCTTGTCGATTATGTATGGACATTGATGGAGAGACCTCAGGTGATCATGATATCTAGATTGATTCGCAGCAAGGCCTCAGTCCCATATGACATTGTGCGAGCAAAGCTTGCCACACCGCCCATGCTAGTAGAGGCACTATTTCAGACAGTTTGCTTCCTACACAGATTTCAGGATATGGACAGAGATCGCATTGCATACAGAGCATACATGGCATCTCAGGAGATGGCTCGAGCGGGGGATACCACATCATGGTATGCACAGACTAGAGCTTGGTTTGACAGACATGGGCTGGACATTGATAGACTCCCACCTCTTCTATATGATACTCAGGCTCCCACTTACACCCTCTCTCCTTTGAGAGGAACAGAGTCATCAGACAGGAGATATGGCATATTTATATATAGAGGACATGGGTCAGCCCTGCACAGCCTGCCATCGAAGATGGCACATTATTATACACAGTTCTTGAGCATATCAGAGCAGGGATTCATAGAGATTCCGAGATATATGCAGATCTATATGCCACATTGATTGAGAGTTCTTATTGGACAGCTCAGGGTATCATCACATCAGCTTATGATTGAGAGTGGCAGAGCCAGTGGCATCCCACGGGAGGAGAGGATATGCCCCCTTTGCAGATCAGAGGTGGAGAGTGAGGAGCATTTTGTTCTCAGATGCCCGGCATACTCAGAGTTGAGATCTAGATACACATTGAGCAGCTCACTTCAGGGATGTATGACTGATATGGATCAGAGATCATTTGGCCATTTTCTGGGAGAGGCATGGCACATCAGAGAGCAGAGCACACAGCGGGTCCCAGTCAGAGAGGGGCCCACCCAGACGACTATTACACAGTTCTTTCAGACAGACAGAGTGAGAGCTACTGTACCAGCCTCCAGCCAGACCTCCGGGCTCACACTACAGCAGGCTGAGGACCAGCATACTCGACGTTGCACGAGGATCCGTGGGTTTCGGACCCCACAGCCACACCGACAGGAGATCCGGAGGATTCTTGATCTACATCGACAGAGCAGACTGAGATCCGACGACACTCGACACACTGGATCTCAGACCTCCAGTTTGCTCTTTCTCCACCGCCGATGTACCACATCCTGCATCTAGGAGGGATCACCTGCTATTAGCGACTTCGACGACTGCTACTACATCCCAGGATAGTATATCTCCCTGCATCTATTACGTATACACATTGCACCACTTTATCACAGCCGACAGTTGTTCCCCTATCACAGCCAACATTTGTTCCCCTTTTGTAGCCATTATCTGGAGTACCAGAGCTACATATGCACATACACATACACGACACTTATCACACTCACAGCACCGTATTTTCAATTTCCAATTTTTATCTTTTCATTTAGCACTTTTATTTTGGATAGCTGGACCTCATCAGTTGTATCACAGTTTGTCTCATAGGCCAGTTTTGGTCTTTAGAAGATGTTAATATAACTTTCTTTCTTTCTTTCTCTCTCTCTCTCTCTGTGTGCATATTTAGAGTCTTCAAAACATAAAGGCTAGTCTATTAAGCCTCAATACTAAGGCTTATATAGCCTTTATATAGGCTATTGGCCTTTCCCCCCCCCCCCCCATCTCCATCGACAAATGAGCTCTCTTCTTCTCACAATGATGCCCTCAAGGCTGTTTTTGGATCTCGATTTTTGAGTGGTGATGAGGAGCTTCGACTCCATCAAGAAGTGGTCATGATGATAACAAGGAGTGTAGATGACAAAGTGTGTTTAATGGTGATGATCATGAGGTGCAAAGTTGGTGGCTTGATATGATTATGATAGGTGATTTGCATGGCTGATCTTTTTGTTTTTAATTTTTTTCATTATAACTTGCAAATCTCCCCCCTCCCAAGTCCCAATTCTTGCATGAGAGTTGGGTCAAGTTTGATTTGTTACATCCACTCTCCCTTAGAGGAATTGAGATGTCCTCATATCAAAGCTAGGGAGTAAGTTGGATTATAGGAATTGTGGATAAGGATCCACCATGCTTTCATGTGCTACTCTAATCATGCACAAGTGCTCAAGTTCAAGATAACTTTCATGAAACCAAGGACAATTTTATTGCAGCAACAGGGGGATTAATACAAGCATGGGGCTTATTTACATTCCATGAAGATCTTTCTATGACCTCTGATCATACTCAAGAATTTTAGTGGGCTCTAGATCTTCATCATTATCTAAATCTTGAGGGAAGGTAAATGTTGAACTTTATTTTCTCCTCTTATTGATCGAACTCAAGGCAGTAAACTTGGATATGCCCTAGCTCATTGCAAAGGAAGCATCACTGATTGAGGCATCTCTTTTAGATATGCCCTATCCCATCGCACTCATGATACTTCTTTTCTTTGTCCTTTGAGTCATCGTAGTCTTCTTTGGTGTTTCCCACATGAAATAGTTATCCTCAAGAAGTTAATGTCCATTAGATCCAATGAAACGCTTGGCTTGTATGAGAGCATCTTGCAAGTCACTTGGTCTTAGGGACTCTAGGATAGTTACCAATGGAAGATTCATTCCATGGTAGAATTTGGCTACTTTTTGGGTAATATCCACTGGTGGTGCCTAGTTTTGAAGTGTCAGAATTGTGAATAATAAGCCTCTAGGATTAATCTTATTTGTCACAATAATGGAAAAAAATAATTCATCTTGGGTATAATAGAAAGGAGGCAAGTATCTTTGTCTTACGGTCTTTTTAATATCTTCGCAACTTACAAGGGTTTTAGTGATAGTGTTATTTTGGCACCACAGCTTCTCATGTAAGTTACTCATCATGAATATATGTGTGCATCACATGGGTTCAAAATAAGGTATTTTTAAAATACCATTTTTATACATTTGTATATACAAAAGGGTGTAATATAAAGGGGTTATTTATAGATTGAATAGAAAATGTTTATATTTTATTCAAGAAAATTCCATCAATAAGGATATTTATAAAATAGGCCTTGAATGCACGTGATGTAGAGGATATACATATAGTAACTTCCTCGAGCATAGCTTCCACCATAAGCATGCCTCAGTTATCAACTTCAGCTTGGCAATCATAGCCTTGTTAGTTATGCTTATTTTGTCGCATCAAAATAATCTTCATGGGTTTTGATCCAAACTTTAGCATCATTCTCAACATTGGATTCTTTTTGCAGAAAATTAGGTAGCTTAACATACTTCAAGAGGAATTTTTGTTCTTGCATCTTAGCATTCATGTTAAAAGAAAAGGTTTGAGAATCATCATCATATTATTTAGGTTTTTTTTGTAGGGTAGCTCCAACTATTTTACTCCTAAACTTATAAGTCAAAATGTCAAGGCAACACATGCATAGATTATTGCTAACATATTCCTTTCACTCTGATACCATGTGTAATGTGTCCAACTACTAAGAAGCCCTCAACAACATGATTTAGTGGTCCATCAAGAGACTTTTCCTAAGTGACATTACCTCGTACTCCTTGCAATAACATGGGGTTTATCACCTAGGCTCTCTTAAGTCCACTCTCTTAAGTCCACTTTGCAACATAAGGTTCTAACCATATCCCACAAACATCTCGATGTGAATTTGGGTTCCTAATTTAATGCTAAGGTTACCTAATAGCTTAATATCTAGTGTTGGTCTTAAAGCCACAACATTTACAAGTCAACTCAAATCGAAGAAAATCAATGTCACAGTTAGATCATAGTGACAATAAATAATAAACATCAACCCCTCTATCTGTAGGATATAGTCTTGACTTTGGTCCCCTAAAATGGCATTTATCAAGATCTAAGACACACTAAGCAATCAAGTACTCGGACCTTTCCTGATTCCATCACCTTTAAGGAAAAATCTTGATTCACTACCCATTCATAGGATGAGACCCATTGGGGATCTCGCCCTCTCACTTTCCCAAAGTGTGTTTTACTTATCTAGTTATCCCAATATGTTTGAGTTTCAACACATAAAGGGATCTTCCTTAATCAATCATTTAGTCATTGGATTCGTTCATGTAATTTAATCCACAGCACAAAGATAGTATCACAAATTATTTTGACTATAGTTGCAAAACAAGGGTATTTATTCCACATCTTCTCAAAGGCATAATGCCAAGCCATCATTCCATCCCTTAATCTTAGACTCATGTCTGAATCTTAGATACGCAATCCACCATTCCACCCTTATCTAGCATTAGGGTCTTCCAAGAAGTCCATCTTGGGGTCATAGGGATTAGGCCAATCCTCAATAGACCCAAGGGATTTACGACCAAAGCCCCCTTGGTACTCTTGTCACCTCCTCTTAGCCTAATGTCCTCCCTACAGAGAGACCCCTCGTATTTGGGCAGGTTCTAACCTCTAGTGTAGTCAACCCAATCTCTCAGTGAAGGGCTCCTACCACTAAACTTGGGGGAGGTTGAGAGTTGATTTTAAGGAAAAATTTAAAGCACAAAAGTGGCATGAGATCCATAACAATGGTGGTTTTATAGAAAATGTATTGATCATGGATCAAGGAGCTAGAGTGACTGAGATCCATAAAAGTGGTGTTTTTGGAAAAATGTGTCAATCACAAATCAAGGAATTAGAGTTTTCCTAAGTGCATTTTGACCCCAGGAATCCAATGCAAGTGTGCGTTCATCGATTTGATTCTGTTTGACCCCCCATTTAATAGTTGCAAGGTTTGGCATTATGAAGTATCTACATGATCCAAAAGCCAGAAAGAAAGTGAGAAAGGCTAGCGTAATAGTTTTTATGCCAGAAAGTTGCTCATCCAGTTGGATCGCAAATCCGAGGTTGTTTGCCCCTCAGTTTGGACCAAAACCACTTGTAAACAATGTGAACATGATGGGATCGAACTAATTTTTTTGCAAATTATATGTTAAACAAGATTAAGAGAACCAAAAGGCATGAAAACTCAACGAAGAGGGGACCATTTTTTCAATGCCCCATTTTTTTATTTTAAAAATGGTATTTTGTGTTTGTTCGAATCAAGTCTCCTCATCCTAGGGGGCTAAGATCCCTTAATTCTTTGCTCCATATCGAAAGAAATAGAAAGAGATTCAATGCACTCTATGAAAAGTTTAGATTTCAATCTTTTTCTCTCCTCTTTCTCTCTCTCCATAATCGCTATTCATATGGGCTGAGAGGATGAGAGGGAATGGGTGCCAGCTCCTATGACAAGATGCAAGGAATGGATCAATGAAGCATAAAGGTGAGTGTCGTGGCTATGTGATGATGTTAGCAACTCCATTTTTTGAATTACGATGCACTATGTATGCAGGATTTAGCGTAAGTGCCGATTTATTATATATTGTGTCATATCTCTTGTGTCTATCATGGAACATGGTTGAAAATGCTTGAGTTATGTTTGCTGATATTTGAAATCATAAAAAACTCATTCATTTTTAGTCATTTATATAAAATATATTAAATCACAAAACCCAATGTGCGGGATTTAATGCGAAAATTGAGTTTTTGTTGGATTTTGTAGTAGGTTCAATGTTGTTCCCATGGAATAATAATTGGTATGCTAATGAATCACAATCCATACTAGTCACATAAATCAAAAATTCAAGAAAAATCAGTATTTTATGTTCAAATAAATGGAATGAACCATGAAATATAGTCTTCTTGAAGGAAAAAATAGAGAAAAGTTAGTTTTAATGTGCAAAAATTTGCCAAAAATTAAGAAAGTGTATGTGGATATATAATGAGGGTAGGGAATGAGGATTTGCTTTAGTCTACCTCCATTTATATATGAAAAATGCATATTTGTTGCTTATTTATACAAAAAAATGATGATAAAACCCTTTTAGACCTATGCACGAAAGAAAAACCTAAACAATAGTGGAAAAAGGGATGAAAAGAGATAAGATTTGAATGACTTATAATTTCATTGCACATTATGGCATACATGCTTTGGTTTATTTAAATTTGAAGAGGAATAGTAGCATGGGTTAGCCCGATGTAGTACTATCCCTTTGCAACGCAGCATAACATTAGAGAAACAAACTCATGAAAAGGTTGTTTTTGCATGACACATGGCTGGTTTATATTTGAAATTTTTTAGCACAATGAGTCATACATGTTGCATTTAAATTTGAGTATAGTATCAAAATGAAAACCCCTTGATGCATAGTACTTGTATGTCTAATTGTGACTTATGTTGAGTATGTGAGGTTCCCTTTATTATAGGGTAGTACAAAAATCTTTGGGGACAGTTGTGTGAGGGAATAAATCTATCTCCTAGATCATTATATTTATCATGCGAGGGTTTTTTCATGTTCATTCTTTATGTTCAAGACAACACATCCTGGGGCTAATCCCTGGGGTGTAGGAGAACTATAGGAGCCACAACACAATCAATTTTGGCGGGTTCTCTATTTGTGTTTATGAAGACATGCTAATCACCTACATGTATGGAATACTCCATTTTCTTGGATTCAAGATGGGCAATAGGTTGGACTACAGTTTGAAATTCATGTCTACAAATGCATTTGATAGTTAGATGATTTTGCATTACCCAAACACTCTTGGGATAGGAGGCCGTGGGGGTTGTTTGGAGAGTATAGGAGCTTGGCTAGAGCCTTAGAGCTAGTGTTAGACCCATTTTAGGTCCCAACAGGTGGTGCATTTGCCAAGAGCCACTAATTAGGTGGTTTTCAAACCTCAACTACTAGTAGTTAGTGTATGCCAAAAAGTGTGGTAATAAATCCAATATATCCCGATAGAAACCATCAAGCCAAGATTCAAAGACAAGAAAGAGTTGAAAGGGATAGACGGTGTCGAAGGATTTATGAAAGCAATGTCGCGTCTTCAGAAGACTTTGATAAATTTCTGGATAGAAGATCAGCAAAGATGCGAAGATAAAAAAAATCTTTGTACAAAGCTGTTGTCACTATTTTAACAGTGATCAGTTGAGCTAGTAGCCCTTTTCCAGTAAAGTAGGACTACAATCGTCACGTTCATATCATCCAACTCAGCTCTAAATGCTTTGTAACTTCTCCATGCACCTGTACATCAATCATTGTATAACACAGCCACTGTTTATGCAACATCTTTAATGATATAGTTCCGTACTTTTAGCTTGGTTGATTGCAGTACTAGGACAGCATATCTCACAGCCCAACACAGCATTATCATCTTCAAGTCTAGCACATGTTCTTTGTTAAATTACTGACATATGTTAGAAAATTTTGAGTAACTTTTCCTGTTTGCTGAAAAAGATGGCATTGCTCCAGCAGCTTCATCTCTCCTATTGTAACTTCAATGGGTACTCTTGTGTCAATTCTATGCACATAGTAGAGATCAATACAGTCCACACCCAATCTCTTCAAGCTTGCCTCACAGCAGGCACGAACATATGTGGGATTACCTCTGAATGTTCGCTGTCCATTTTCTATAGTGATTCCAAATTTTGTAGCCAATTGGACTTTGTCTCGTATTCCCTTAAGTGCTTTGCCTAGAAGGATTTCATTGAGATGCGGTCCATAGACAACCGAGGTGTCGAGGAAGGTGACGCCCAGCTCTGTGACTGCGTAGTGGATGAGGTCGATCATGTCCTGCTCGGGCTTGGGCGTGTGAGAGGAGCGATGTGAAGCACCTTCACAAACAAATGTTGGAGCAGGTAAATTAGGTGTAAGCTCATTTCGAGGATACAAGTAGAAGTTGTACGGATGGACAATCAAACTGTATGGATTGTTGTTCTGCTGCTGGAAGAGGGCAACACCCGCCTGCACAACGGCAAACTTCTCAGCTAAGTGCTTGAGCCGCCAATAGCACTGCTCGACATCGTACGACAGGACGTTTGAGGGCTGCCGGTGCAGAGGTGGGATGCTGTGGATTCCACTGAGCTCGAGGTCGATGGCCACAAAGTGTGCGGATTGGAGGTGGACCTTGAAAGCCTCAAGGGCCTGCCACAAGTTCTTCCTGGTGATGTCTCCCAGGCTATGGTGGGCCTCATGTGCCCGTCGTGGTCGAGAACGCTAGCCCTTTGAGGGGCCTGCACCACCAGCTATCAACTATTTATCCTCCGAACATGAACATAAATTCCAAAGACCTGACAGTCGGTGAATTGAAACCAGAATGCATCTCTCCACAGCAGCGAGATATGCTTCGCTTAATTGATCCTCTCTTCATCCAGTCGAAACATTCTGTTCGTCGAAGTCTCAGCCGCAATGCAGATGACGACGAAACCTTTAATCGATCCTTCTTCTTCTTCTCGAGTAAAAGCCCAAAACCCACCGTTCCTATTCAAGTTCCTATCTGACCACAGAAAAACAAAATCCTCTTTTTCCCAGAGAAAGCTTCTTCATCCCTGTCGAGCAGCAGAGTACCCTCCTCTATTTTTCCTTTCTTCCCCATTCCAAAAAAAGCTCTTTTTCCCTTTCGTCGCTCATCTCCTATCAATTCCCCCCCCTTTTGCCTTCTGCTTAATCAAGCAGCCCCCAAGATGCTTTCTTTTCCAATCGCTTCCCCTTTTGAATTTTCTTTTTCCCCCCCAGTGTTTTCTCCCCTTCGTCTATTTTCCCTCTGTCCCGATTCCTTTTAGCCTTCATCCTCGTTTTTAGACTTTTTCATTCTCTTTTTAGACCCTGTTCCTCCTCCAAAATATAGGTTGAAGGATAATAAAAAAAACAAGCACTGTCATATGAGCACGGTCCGAACCAAATCTTTTTGGATTGTCATTATATCACAAGATGGTGACCAAAGGCCAGTCGTCAACCAAATCATTATCCTTTGCATCAAAGCAATTTCTTAGTCACAACAGCATATACCAATGAGCTTTGACAAGAAGCAGCAGAACCACGATATGACCAATTGGGTCTCAAGTGAGGTCTTCTTCTATATCTTCCTCGGACTACCAGCCAGCCCATTGGAAATGGTGGAGTCTGGCTCAAATACAGTCCATCCAAACAGCACAAGCTTGCATAGTTCCTTCTCCATCTTTCAAGATATACTACTCAAGCATAAGATCAAAATGTTTCCCTCCTATCGTAAAGGTCACTGTGAGCATGGAAGAAACTTGATCACACTGAAGGCATTCGCACATCTTGCTAAGATACGCTTTGATAAGCTCTCCAGACTCATCATGGTCAATTGGTTCTGTGCCCATACTACTGCCATTTCACACATAGTACATCCAGTTGTAGATGTCGGAAACATCCTCACGAAGCCCATAATCGACATATCTTGAAATAAGTGTAGCCCATGAGATGGCATCTCGAGTTACCAGTCTACCAAAACTCCTTGTTCTTCTCCGTCTTCAACATAGAATAAAAGAGCAAACATAACAACTAAGTATGTACAAAGTATCAAATCACACACACGACTTTTGGGTGGTTTTCACACCTCGAATGCGCAGCAATATGACATCCACCCCCTCTAATCCTGCGCATCCTCTGGATGGGCCAACTACCCATGATCATTATCATCAAGATCCACAAACAGATCAATCTCTTCGTTATGCATTTCTGGTAGATCAACAAGATTATCTGTCATATCATCTGTCTCTTCCATTGGAGTTTCTTCTCGTTGCTCTTCTCTTGAAAATTCTTCCAATGCATAATCCTCATCATCTCTTTTCTTGAAAATTTTGATTCTTTTTCCAGCAATAGGCACTCTAAGCACTGTTCCATCCAATTCTGTCAGCTCATATGTTGCATTATCAAAGACATGTCTGACTATGTACGGCCCAAACCATCTTTTCACCATCTTCCGAAGTGCAGTATGCTGATTTTCAAGGCTGCTATCAAAAACCAATACCCAATCTCCCTCTTCTATTCCTTTAGGCCGCAAGCGATGCCTGCTATCAAACCTGTCCTTATTCCTTAGTCTAGCAACCTTCAACCTGTCAATAGCTAGCTGAATATCCTCTGGTCTCCTCTCCAACTGTCGAATCCGAAGAGCTAAGAGCTCCTCTCTCGTCAAATCCTCCTGCCAAGGTAAAACTGACCAAGTCAAAGCACAAGTCTCAATCGGCATAACAGGTTTCTGACCATACATCAACTCTGCAGGCATATATCCTGTGGTAACACTATGAGTCATACGATCAGCCCATAAAGCAAATGGTAGAAGTCTTGGCCATTCTCCAATCCATCCTCTGCATGCTTTGGCTAATGCTTTCACTATCGGCGGATGCCCTCTTTCACTCTTTCCATTTCCCTCTGGATTATATGCTGTGGTTAGAGCCAACTTGATTCATAACTAAGAGAAAAACTCCCTAGCTTCATCTGCATCCAATTCACCACGATCCGCAGTGATCTTACCCACACAACCATACCTGCAGAAAATTTCCTCCAATAAGAACTTACACACTGCACTAGTGGTCTTCGTTCTCAAAGATCTGCCCTCAACATGATTGGTAAGATCCTCTCTAGCCAAAACAATGTACCTCATCTGCCATAGACCCATAGGCATGGTAACCAAATCAACTACCCACTTATAATGAATGCATAGCGGATACGTCGGATGAAGCTCATCTCGATGACGCACTACTGAATACATCTGGCAATCTCTACAAGTCTCAACAAAGTGAGAAACATCTCTATACATGCCTTTCCACCAATATTTCTCCTTGATTTTCTCATAAGTAGCCCATACTCCTCTATGACCAGCTGAAGGACTCTCATGAAACTCCCTCATCACCTATAACTGTGTCTCTCTATCGCAGACAACCCGCAAAGGTAATCTGCCTCTTTTCTTCGGATGTTTCCAAAGAAATCCATCCTTGAGAAAATAACCATAGGATTTCCTTCTGATCTTCTTGAACTCTTCATCCGTCCATTCATCTCTTTTGCTTAGTGTACTAAGGTACCTGCCAATCTGCAACCAATCTCCAACATAGAGTTCTTCTGTAAAAGCCACAATATCATAGACATGACAAACATGATCAACCATAGTGGCTGAAATTTCTTCATCATCCTCTTCTGCAAGTAGAGTCTCCTCATCATCATATCTGGCTCTAGACAACATATCTGCCACTGGATTATCCTTCCCTGCTATGTGTTTAAATTCCGGATTTAATGACTTGATGTATGAAATCCATCTCAACATGGCTATATCCGGAGTAGAGCAACTCGTGATCATGCCAATCAATGGCAAGCAATCTGTCTCTACCACAACTGAAGCTCCAATAAAGTACTCCTTGTCACATTTGAGAGCCGTGACAATCCCCAATAACTCCCTCTTGATTTGCGGATATCTCCTCTATCTCTCGTTTAGGACTTTCGCCCCAAACCGAATAGCATACCTATTTCCATCTGCATCATCTTGACCCACAGCCCAACCTATGCCAATTGGACTAGTGTCAACTGTCAATACAATAGGCCTATCACAATTATAATCCGCTTTCGTAAGAGTAGGAGCATTCTGCAATAACTTCTTCAATTTTCGCATAGCTCTAGTGTGGCTCTCATCCCAATAAAATTTCTGCCCCTTTCGAAGCAGCTGATACAAACAATCTGCTATGTGTGTAAAATGAGGTATCCAAATCATATAAAACACACAAGCACCAATGAATCTCCGTACCTCTGAAGTAGTAGAACAATACTCCGCAATCTTGCCTATAGCATTCACCTTATGAGGTGAAGGTTTCCTGCCATAATGTCCACACATATGTCCAACAATGACAACCTCATTCACTCCAAAAACAGATTTCTGCCCTGAAAGTGTCAAGTTCACTTCTTCTAACCTGGCCAAAATCTTCTCACATGCTGAAATATGATTAGCCACAAAGTATCTGCATCCCTGCTCATTTAGGCTCTCATTCTTCTCTTCTTCTGCACACCCCTTAATGGGCACATCATCCAAGAAAGGCATAGTAAGCTGAGGTATGTAATCATGAAGGACCTTATGCATGGCATTCATCATATGCGCAACAGAATTAGTGGCACCTTGAGGCAAGGTACACATCCTGACAAGCCCAATAGGAGTTCTCATGGTGGTTATGTCCCTGCTTTCCAAAGCCAGCTGAAACTGATCATACCCTGAATACAAATCACCTAAAGAATAGATGGCACGTCCAGCAAATGCCTCTGCAAACTCATCCACAACTGGACCTATACCAACATTCCTGATAGTAACTCTGTTCACTGGCTGCATGTCCTGAATAAATCGGAGAGTACCATTCTTCTTTGGAACTGTAAACCACCTGTTTGAGTATGGTGCAGATGAAGGCTCAAGGATTCCCATCCTGATTTTCTCATTCAATAAATCAATCAGCTTTGGCAAGTGTGCTTTAGGCACTGGAATAGGTCGGAGATTCCATGGGATATGAGGAATAGTAAAAATGACCATAGGAGCAACAATATCAGGATTCACACATCCAATCTCATGTGGGAAAAAAGCAAATCCCCTTGCATGACGCTCAAGCATATCCTGAAAGCATTGCTTCTCTATGGGTAGCAAGAAATCACCATTTCCAATTTTCAATTCAGCAAGAGTCTCTGCTGAAAATTTATGACCAATATGCTCCGGATTCCTCAAAATTTGCTGTTTAGCAGCCCTCTCTATTTGTTGATCACTGTCAGGTGGAAGCGGTACAGCAACCGGCTTCACCTTCTTATCCACAGTTTTGTATTTCGTGTCAACCCTGGCTTCATTATGCTCTTCTGCATTACATAAACCTTGTTGTAAATCAGCAATTCTGCACTCCAATGGCTGAATATTCTCAGTCCTCTGCTCTATGGACTGCATAGAAACAGCCCCAAACTCTGAATGTTGAAATATTTCAGCAGTAAACTCTGTTGGCTGAAAATTTTCAGCCCTTTGTCTCTCTGAAAGCTGATCATAACCAGCTGGAAACTCTGTTTGCTGAATTTCTTCAGCACTCAACACTTTTTGCTGAGTTACCTCAGCCTCTGACTCAATCTGTGACATAAAATCTGCAATTTCATGAAACATGTCCAGGGACTGCACTAATACATTACCGTGACAATTCAGCATATCAGTTTTCAGCATATCTCCCATCTCTGTCATCGTATCTGCACAAATCACACTGTCATACATCCCATCTATGTGCTTATCATCCTCCAAAATTCCTGCATTTTTCAAATTTTTCTCCTTCCTGCATATATACTGCCTGGCAGCTCTAGGCAACCTAGAAGTCTTCTGATAACTCATCGAACTGTTTGCTGAAATCCCAACAAAACCGGAGGAGAAAACACTGCTGCCAGGAGGCGAGAACTCCAATCTCCTCTCCTCTGTACCACCGTCGTCTCGTGAAATGGCGGTACCTAATGAAAACCCGAATCCCTCACAGTGGGCAAGGGTTCATCTCTGAGAGTATCCCTGTTTCTAACATGGTTCACACATACAGTCATAAACTGAACTGCTCTCATACCATCTTTACTACGAATCCGTGCATAAGCAGATCCATCATCCATGACCTTTGTTTCCATGCGCATCTCTGTAATGAATGGCTGACCAAGAATTATAGGATACGAGCATGAATCCTGCACAAAGAAATGAAAATCCTCCTCTACATCACCAATAGAAACCCTGACACTAGGACAAGCAGCATATAAATCACCTGCAGTGTTATTGGCGGCTCTCATACGCCACCCATGCTCTACATCCATAGGCCATCTGTTACTCTCATAAACTCCACGAACTATGAGATTAATCTCTGAACCATGATCAACCAATGCAACATAAGGCACCTGTTTCTCTCCAATCTTTACCATTGTCTCTGTAGTTGCCCTAGCCCAATGGCTCCGCGAAAAGTGACTACGCGGTATCATGACAGGCTCATCAATTTCAGCATAATGCATAGGCTGAACCCTCTTCTCTACCTGCGGAAAAATAGAAGCATTATCAACCATAACCTCATCCTCATCCTCATCCAACTCCCCAATCAAAACTCCCTGTGTATCAGTGGTAGACAATGCATGCCTTTTCCTCTTCAAGACCTCCTGAAACTGATCCTGAAACTCTCTTTTTGAGATGCCCAAAATCTCAGAAATAGTGAAAGTCACCTCACTGCCAAGTATCTTATCATTAAAGATTTTCTTCATGTCTGTAGATGTCTCAATATCGGACATCAATCTGAATCCTGGCTGCTTTCTCTCTCTAGGCTCTTGCCTCTTTTCTCTCTTTTGAGCATCCTCCATCTGTCGATCTGGCCCTGGTCTTGAAGACGGTCCTGCAGTAGGTGGAGTAACAAACTCACCCCCTCTAGTCTTCTTAGCTGCACTTGGATTCTCTTCATCCCTCTTATGCTTCTCCTCAACAAATACATCTGCACCATGAGATTTAGCCAAATAAGCATAAATAGAATACCTGTCAACAGGCGAGTCCCAACCTGTCTCTGATCTGATGCTAGAGCCTGCACTAGTCAAAACAGTTTGCTGAATTTTCCCCTTGTTTGCAGTCTCCATAACATAAGTCCATAGCGCGGACTGAGTCTCTGATCCCTTCTCAATCTATACTCCATATGCAGAAGCATCACCTCTAGCTGTCACATAAGAAGTACGCGCAGCCATGTCCTCCACTAACTTCTTCATTCCACCTTTACCAAAGTTGGTAGCAAGTGGAGCTCCTGTCTCAGTCAACCAAATCTTACCATCTTGCCCCCAATATACCAAATTCTTCCTTCTTGCATCCTGGAAAGAGTCACAATCCCTGCAATGCTGATGGTCCATACTATCACACCAAATACATCTCCGATCTCTCCTAGGTGCACTAGGAGCACTCCTAGGTGCAGTAGGAGCACTAGAAGAAGTAGTAGGTGCAGTCGAAGCAAACTGCTCCTTCAACTTTCCCACCAACTCCGCTTTGATTGACTCCAGTGTCAAATCTGTGATGCCTTTGATTATGTCATCAAGAGATGTAGGCACCGATGGAGCGGATGGTTTTGGAGTAGAAGATGTAGGCATCGGTCGTGGAACATGAGGAATAGGTGGAGTAGAAACAGTAGGCACTGGCATAGGCCAAGAAACTGGCTGAGGAGGAGAAGAAATAACAGGGATAGAAGTAGGCATAGGAGCTGATGATGGTGTAGGTGTCATGGAACCATTCTGTAGGCGAGTCTTCCATATCCTCCTCTTGGTCAAAGTCGAGACTGCATCCTGAGCATCCTGCCAATCAGTTTTAAGACCCATAGGCTTCGTGCGATCTTCAAGAAGCTCACCCAATTCTTCTTGAAGAGCAGGATCTGCAGCTTGCAAGAAAAGCTCAACTTTTTCAACATCCAATGCTCTTTGTTCAATGGCATCAAGCTAACTATACCTCTCTTCGAATTCTCGAATCAACTCCGAAGCAGCGAGACCTTTGTTTGGCATGTAGACCCACTCTCGGAATGACCGCCGAGTAGCCATACCAAAGTCGCAAGGAAGTATTCTTCTTTTAGGGCCTTCTTAAAATCTTGCCAATGTGTATTTTGAATAAAAAGATCAGTCACTTTTGTCCTCAAAGCAGGTGTGACAAGACGAAGGAAGTACTTACTCATAACTCCAACAGGAACTCCAAAAAACCCCAACTTGATCTCATATGTCTTCAAATATGCTGAAACATTACGCCCGTCAAATAGCTTCTTTTCATTCTCAACTGCTTCAATAGCCTTAGTTGCGCTGTTTGCATTCTCCTGCTCCGAATAGAGTTGCCTTTGCTGAGACAACTGCTGTTGATGCAATTGTTGTTGCTGCTGCATATACAATTGTGTTTGCTGATTTTGGAGCTGCATATACATGGACATATTCTGCAAAATCTGTTTTAGATCCTCCGTTGAAGTACTTGACGCAGCAGTCATTGATGGAGCTGAAGTAGAGGCAGCTGGAATTGTAGAAGAAGCTGAAATAGAGGCTGAAGTATCTCCCATCCTAAAATTTCTACGACGCTTTCACGTCGGGTTCACCAAAGATGTCGAAGGATTTATGAAAGCAATGTCGCGTCTTCAGAAGACTTTGATAAATTTCTGGATAGAAGATCAGCAAAGATGCGAAGATAAAAAAAATCTTTGTACAAAGCTGTTGTCACTATTTTAACAGTGATCAGTTGAGCTAGTAGCCCTTTTCCAGTAAAGTAGGACTACAATCGTCACGTTCATATCATCCAACTCAGCTCTGAATGCTTTGTAACTTCTCCATGCACCTGTACATCAATCATTGTATAACACAGCCACTGTTTATGCAACATCTTTAATGATATAGTTCCGTACTTTTAGCCTGGTTGATTGCAGTACTAGGACAGCATATCTCACAGCCCAACACAGCATTATCATCTTCAAGTCTAGCACATGTTCTTTGTTAAATTACTAACATATGTTAGAAAATTTTGAGTAACTTTTCCTGTTTGCTGAAAAAGATGGCATTGCTCCAGCAGCTTCATCTCTCCTATTGTAACTTCAATGGTTACTCTTGTGTCAATTCTATGCACATAGTAGAGATCAATACAGTCCACACCCAATCTCTTCAAGCTTGCCTCACAGCAGGCACGAACATATGTGGGATTACCTCCGAATGTTCGCTGTCCATTTTCTATAGTGATTCCAAATTTTGTAGCCAATTGGACTTTGTCTCGTATTCCCTTAAGTGCTTTGCCTAGAAGGATTTCATTGAGATGCGGTCCATAGACAACCGAGGTGTCGAGGAAGGTGACGCCCAGCTCTCTGACTGCTAGTGGATGAGGTCGATCATGTCCTGCTCGGGCTTGGGCGTGTGAGAGGAGCGATGTGAAGCAGCTTCACAAACAAATGTTGGAGCAGGTAAATCAGGTGTAAGCTCATTTCGAGGATACAAGTAGAAGTTGTATGGATGGACAATCAAACTGTATGGATTGTTGTTCTGCTGTTGGAAGAGGGCGACACCCGCCTGCACAACGGCAAACTTCTCAGCTAAGTGCTTGAGCCGCCAATAGCACCGCTCGACATCGTACGACAGGACGTCTGAGGGCTGCGGGTGCGGAGGTGGGATGCTGTGGATTCCACTGAGCTCGAGGTCGATGGCCACAAAGTCTGCGGATTGGAGGTGGACCTTGAAAGCCTCAAGGGCCTGCCACAAGTTCTTCCTGGTGATGTCTCCCAGGCTATGGTGGGCCTCATGTGCCTGTCGTGGTCGAGAACGCTAGCCCTTTGAGGGGCCTGCACCACCAGCTATCAACTATTTATCCTTCGAACATGAACATAAATTCCAAAGACCTGACAGTCGGTGAATTGAAACCAGAATGCATCTCTCCACAGCAGCGAGATATGCTTCGCTTAATTGATCCTCTCTTCATCCAGTCGAAACATTCTGCTCGTCGAAGTCTCAGCCGCAATGCAGATGACGACGAAACCTTTAATCGATCCTTCTTCTTCTTCTCGAGTAAAAGCCCAAAACCCACCGTTCCTATTCAAGTTCCTGTCTGACCACAGAAAAACAGAATCCTCTTTTTCCCAGAGAAAGCTTCTTCATCCCTGTCGAGCAGCAGAGTACCCTCCTCTATTTTTCCTTTCTTCCCCATTCCAAAAAAAGCTCTTTTTCCCTTTCGTCGCTCATCTCCTGTCAATTCCCCCCCTTTTGCCTTCTGCTTAATCAAGCAACCCCCAAGATGCTTTCTTTTCCAATCGCTTCCCCTTTTGAATTTTCTTTTTCCCCCCCAGTGTTTTCTCCCCTTCGTCTATTTTCCCTCTGTCCCGATTCCTTTTAGCCTTCATCCTCGTTTTTAGACTTTTTCATTCTCTTTTTAGACCCTGTTCCTCCTCCAAAATATAGGTTGAAGGATAATAAAAAAAACAAGCACTGTCATATGAGCACGGTCCGAACCAAATCTTTTTGGATTGTCATTATATCACAAGATGGTGACCAAAGGCCAGTCGTCAACCAAATCATTATCCTTTGCATCAAAGCAATTTCTTAGTCACAACAGCATATACCAATGAGCTTTGACAAGAAGCAGCAGAACCACGATATGACCAATTGGGTCTCAAGTGAGGTCTTCTTCTATATCTTCCTCGGACTACCAGCCAGCCCATTGGAAATGGTGGAGTCTGGCTCAAATACAGTCCATCCAAACAGCACAAGCTTGCATAGTTCCTTCTCCATCTTTCAAGATATACTACTCAAGCATAAGATCAAAATGTTTCCCTCCTATCGTAAAGGTCACTGTGAGCATGGAAGAAACTTGATCACACTGAAGGCATTCGCACATCTTGCTAAGATACGCTTTGATAAGCTCTCCAGACTCATCATGGTCAATTGGTTCTGTGCCCATACTACTGCTATTTCACACATAGTACATCCAGTTGTAGATGTTGGAAACATCCTCACGAAGCCCATAATCGACATATCTTGAAATAAGTGTAGCCCATGAGATGGCATCTCGAGTTACCAGTCTACCAAAACTCCTTGTTCTTCTCCGTCTTCAGCATAGAATAAAAGAGCAAACATAACAACTAAGTATGTACAAAGTATCAAATCACACACACGACTTTTGGGTGGTTTTCACACCTCGAATGCGCAGCAATACGACAACGGAGAGCAAAGATCATTAGGAGATATTCTCCTAAGCACACCAATTTGATATTGCTAAGAGTGAGAGGTCTTATTGATCCAATTAATATCCCTATTATTCCTTTAGGGAAAGGAGGAAGCTTTGGCATTTCCCTTTCTGTGAAAAGCCAATCTACTTCAAGTGGGAGCGTAATCCCTCTCTAGTACAAACCCTAGAGAAAACCCGATTGTTATGATGATGCAACCAATTGCGATACCTACAAGGATGATAGATTTTCTAGCACTTGGTTTTTTTCTACCCATTTTTAATGGCTTAGTAGAGGAGGATATAGAACTCCATATTAGTGAGTTCCAAAAGTTAATGTTTAATTGTCAGATTCAAGATGAAGGACATCTTATGATGTTCTTTAATATGAATTTAAAAGAAAGAGTTGCGGTGTGGTATCATGTCTGGGAAGCTATGTGTTTTAATGTGACATGATAAGAAGGAGGTGTTTCGCAAATTGCAAGAATATATTCCCATTCAACATATTGCCCAACTCTAGTATTTCCTACATGGATTGGATTTCAACATCCAAGTGCAATTGAGTTGGGTTCCTCTCACACGAGCGGAGGAGATAGAGTCGCGATTACAAGTGGCCTCTGCATCTAGGGAAAATCTCTATTCAAGTCTAGATGCTAGCAATAATTTGGCATTGCCTACAGCTAGTGGAGGTCAAGGTGCAATAAGTCCACCTTTAACAAATCCTAATGCAAGAGGAAACATTATGCAAAATGTACCTATGCTACTAGCTCCTCCTAATACCTATGCTGCTATGCCAATGGCTAGTTAGATGGGACCATTAAATAGCAAAAGCAAAATGATGAATCCCAATGTAATGCCAACTAATCAACTCCCAATATCTAACCAAGTGGTTAAGCCATTGGGACACCAAGTGGATGATTACAATTATGAGTCTAGTGTATCAAATGTTCTTAGGAAAGTCAAGGACATGGCATATAGCCAGTACATGCTGGAGTAGAGTTATTTAGTTCAGCAGGGTAGTCAACAACCTGCAGTTCCAATAAATCATCATTCAAATGATGAAAATCTAGGAGGGCCCTAAGAAAATATTGTAAAGGGAAAAAGCTAGCTTAGAGGAAGTTCCTAGAGGAGTTAGCTTGGTAGAGATGCTTCTAATTGATGGGAACTCAGCCTCGAACAATGTAAGATTGGTCTCACCAGGGGCCAAAAAATGAAAGAGGTTTAGAATGATGACAATAGTATAGGAAAATCTAACTCTAAGTCTATCACAGTTGACAAGAAGGTTGCAAATACTAGCACCCAAGTGGGTCCTCTTAAATATGAAGGTGTTTTAGAGGAGCTCGTGGTTAAGAGCAAGCGTAAGTCAAAAGTGAAGGATGTTGTTAAGGCTGCCTGATGGGACGTAAAATGGGCTAGCACTGGCTATGGCACTAGCCGGACCCCATGCATATGACAGACAACCCCACCACATGGCCTCGCGGGCCAGGAGCGTCTAAAACTCACTTTGCACTAAATGCTTTATGACGATTTTGTATTTGTATCAAATATGTAGTCCAACATTCACCTTCCCTTCTCCTCAGAGGGAGATCCCATAACATATTGGCGTAATGCCTCATAATATACACATAGGAAAGCACCTCTCGGCTGATTGTCGCGGCTCCACTGCTGCGACCCTCCTACACCTCGGGGATTGGCCCCAGGATGCGTCGCTCCAACATATAAAACATAACGTACAAACTCCACTCTTTCATAATTCAGTGTTCCAGGAGATTTTGATTTGCCTCACAAAACTTTCCCCCACGGAAGTGCCCGTCTAACCAACGACTTAGGTTTCCTATCCTCTCAGTGTTGGTCAAAGTTTATCAATCAATTGCAATGCATTCCAGGAGATACCACGTGACATGCTTGATGCAAGGTGTATGACGATTGTGCACAACCATTTTATGATTAAAAAATCCAACCATGTGAGGTGCGGAAAACAACCCTTTCATGAATTTGCGTTACGTGCTGTGTTGCTTTAGGGACTAGCACCGGAACTCCCGTGCTAATAGTCGCCTATATTTAATTATCAAACAATCCCTAAATGCTATGCACAAAGAGGGAAATCTGAATTTGTATCTTTTTAGCAATTAGATCGTCGCACAAACTTTATCCCCCCCCTTACCGTTTAGGTGTTGCTGCGTTGCATAGGTGTAAATGGTTGTTTTGTGTCATTTTTGTATGTAAAAAATAATAAACACGTACTATAACACAAAGGACGAGGCCAAACTGAGGCTTGGCCTCATGCTTTAACCTCGCCAAACATTCACGCACATAAATATTATTTTTCCATATTTTTTTAGCGCGAAAACCCTAATTTCCTCTATTTTTTGCTATTTTTATCTATTTATTATTCATGAAAAATATGTATTTTTTTATTTATTTGTGTTGACTTATTATTTTGATTGAAACTTAACATTTTCTCTGATTTTATCCTATTTCCACTCCTTTTTTACAACTCAAAATAGAAAAACCTCTAATTTCCATTTAAAAATGACATTTTGCGGGTTTTAAAAAATTAATAACGGCTCTAAATCATTATGGATTTTGAATTTTTTTAGTTGTAGCCCTCAAACATGAGGCAAAAAAGATTCAAACAAACATGCATTGCATATGAACAACATTTGGACCATGAAACAACAAAAACAAGCAAATTTCTTTGTAAAATTGGAGCATACCGCGTGTTTTGCATGTCACGGGTTTTTTAATAATTATTCCGGGCAGCCCACGGACCGACCAGCAAACATTCTTCAGTGCTAAACCTCTTTCCTCATCGTCCTCTTCATCTTGGAGCAATCCGATCACAGTCGGACAACCATCCTTCAGCCCCTCTTCTTCTTGATTTCTTGCATGCAAACCATCGCTTAGAGGAGAGAGATGGAGGAGAGAGAAAGACTAGATCTACATCTCTTTGACCGTGGAGCCATTTGACGGGCGAAGGCTGTCGATATGAAGTGTGGAAAGTCTTCAGTTTGCTGCTGTCTTCAGATGGTATGGGTATCTGGAGACTCTCCTATGGCTATGGAGCGCCCCCCCCCCCCCCCACCATTTCGTTGTTCTGCGCCTCCATCCTCCTCCATTTCTTTCATAAATTTTTTTGGGGCCAAAGGGGCCCCCTAAGGGTCACATTCTTTGGCTTCTTATTCTTTGGCAATTTTTCTGGCCTATCTCTTGCGTCCAGGGTCCAAACTGTGAGCCAAAAATTCCTGCAGGTCCGTCTTGAGGTCCCGCACTGCCGAGCATCTCCCAGGGTCTCTTCTTCCATGCCAAAAAATTATGAAAATTCTTTGATTGCTGTCCACTGGCTCTTTCAAGCACTTTTCGGCATTGCTGCTTAAAATCGTACTGATTGCCACCGCTACCTTCGACGAAGTCTATTTTTCCCCTAATATTTGTAAATTTTGGCTATTTTTAAGAACTTCTCGGGATCAAAAATCATATGTCATTGGTGACCACGGGATGGGGCAACTCAGCCCGTCGAATCCCATGAAGAGATCTGCACATAAACAACAAAAATGAGCATCAAGCTTATACAAAAAATACACAACACAACACATCACAACTTATACCCTACCCCCAGACAAAACCAAGGCATGAAATCCACGAGAAGTAGGCCAAGCATAATCTGATAGAAGGCTCGAAGCTCGTCACTAACCGACTGCTCCAACACGACCAGACTAAAAAGAACTATCAAAGAGGTCGCCCTAAGTGGTGGTTTGACCTACCTTCCTGACGAAGGACAACTCAACTAGGAGCTCCTACTAGGCGAGGAATCCTATAGCCTGATCAAGAAATAGTTTCTTTTAGCACATTTCTTCTTTTAGGCTTTTATTTTTCCATACTCGGGTATGTAAAAAGGAGGGAGCTGAGCGTAATGACCCAAGGAGAATAGGGCATCGGCCTCAGGTCCTGTATTGGTACCCAAAAACCTACCAAGCCCTCATGAGGTGACACTTAATCCTTTTCTTACGCTCACTTTTATTTTCGCTCCAACCTTCCTTTATTTTCTTTTTTTAATGGTAAGATGTCACCCCAAGGAAGGGCAAGTTTCTATATTCAGAAATTGGCTTTCAGGTCTTTAGACTTTGTCCTGTCCCATCATTATTTTAGTAGGCTTCTTTAACTGCCTCATAACTAGCAGGAACTCCTAGAACGGCCGCCTAGCAGGTCAACAGAATAGGGGCACTAGAACTCCCGTCTAAAACAGGTCTTTCAATGCTTGACAATGCCTTGTAGGAGGCAAGGACTACTCAGACCTCCCCTAGACATACAGAACCTAAACCTGGGACTTCATGCCTTAAGTGCCGGTCCCCAACAAATAAAATAAAGTAACCCTCACCCACACATATATCATTAATTGCTTAAGGAAAAAAATCCAAAAGGGGACGAAACCACTTGGAATGGCCACAAGAAGCTCCTTTGCAGCAAAGCCTCCCTCCAAGGACTTCATCAACCTGTATGGTGCAATCACTAAAACAACAAAGCATTAAATTTATCTGCACCAAATAGAGATAGGGCCCTCTTGGCCTAAAGAAATAGCACATTTCACTGCAAAATAACTGGCCTTCTTGGCCTAAAGCACCCGAAAACAACTGGCCCTCTTGGCCTAAAGAAATCAAACATTAACTACTTAAAGCTACTAGCCCTCTTGGCCTAATGAAACAAACAAACCAGCTCATAGAGATCCCTCCTTGGAAGAGGGCAGATATATGCAAATACGCTCCATTCCAAGGGGAACAATAGGGCCCTCAGCCCTAAACTAAATGCATCAAATTATGGCCCATACCTCCTACATATATAGCAAGAGGCGTATGCATAACATGTCATCTGATCAATCTATGGGTCCAAGATAACAATGGTAGATGGGTCTCGACTACTCTTTGCATTACCCATATCAACCATCGCCTACCACATAACGCGTGGTTTGATAACATTCCCCACAAGCGACCAGGTCCTGTCTCATTATCAATAGCAACATCCGGACTAGGACCACAATTGAAAAAGAGGTCCTCTTCATAAGAAAAATTAGCTAAGGAATCCACAAACTGATTCCAATAACGTGGAATCAGCTGAAGATATATGCTCTCGAATTCATCAAGTAGGGTTATAACAGTTCAATGATACATACGAAGGAGAGGATTCCGAACTGTATATGTCCCATTGAGTTGATTTAAGATCAGCTAGGAATCCCCTTTTATTAATAACTGCCTAATACCACCTTTTTTTAGCAATATTCAATCCCATAATCAGAGCTTTATACTCGGCCATGTTGTTAGTAAATCGTACCTCGAGATAAGCAACTAATTTCATTGTAACTCTACGTCGGGGATCTCGGATAACTACTCCAATACTTCCTTTTCTATTAGGGCTCATGGACGCTCCATCAAAGTATAATGTATATGTCCATAACGGGTTTACACAGCCAACCATCAAGAACTCCCCTATTCGTAATTATGATAGTCAAAGTTCAACATATTTAGAGGATGAACTGACGGCTCCATCACACCTTCTTCATTAAACTCAACAGGGATGCTTGTCAAGATTTGTAAGCAGTGATGGCAGAAAACTTTAATTTCCCACACAAAGGTACGGTCTTCTTGCTCAATCACTTTATATCCCCTGCTCCACCAGATAAGCCTCCCCTGATGATAGCTTTGCTTGAGATATGGGTGCTCCAAATAAGGGATTAACCACCCCATCAACCAATTTAAGCTCTCCTGCAGGTCTCAAATCAACCCCAGCATAAACCTGCAATGCATTTTTTCGCGTTAGTGTACTTAGAAATAATAAGGTTTAATATTATTAAGATTAAACCTTATTCTTAAATTCCACCCCTTGTAGATCAACTAATAGAATTGTGGACTTATTTTTACCTATCCGAACTATCTTGTAAGGGCCATCCCATCGAGGTTCCAACTTTCCTGGAAACAGCTCCCTACGCGCATCGTAATATAGAACTAACTATCCCTTTTTAAAAGTATATTTCTTTGCTTTCAGATCATGCAATCGCTTCATCCGACGTTTAGCTACCTCCTGGTGCAACAAACTCTGCAATTTGAGTTTGTCTAAGTGGGCTATAGTCGTAAACCGCTCAAATAGGGCATCTTCATTACCCAGAGAATGATTGATTGCGAATCTAATGGTCGGAAACTCAATTTCTAAGGGCAAGACACACTCCGCCCAGTAAACTAATTTGAATGGGGTGTGGCCAGTGGCTTGTTTAGACGTCGTATCATATGCCCAAACCGCCACATATAATTTTGTATCCCAGTCCTGCTTCTTTTCGGAGACTATCTTGGATAGGATACCCACAAGCTGCTTATTGGTACTTTTGACTTATCCATTAGCTTGCAGATTATAGGGGGTCGTCTTGTTATGCTTGATTTTCCATGCTTCAGTCAGACTTTTAATCACTATATTTAAAAAGTGAGTTCCACGGTCCGACACTATTTCCTTTGGTGGACCAAAACGGCTAATGATTTGCTCAAGGAGGAAACTGGCAGTCTCTTTTGCATTGTCCTACCTCGTCGCCTGTGCTTCTAACCACTTTGTAAAGTAATCAGTTGCTACTATAATGTACCTCTTCTGAGTAGTAGACGACGGGGTGATAGGACCCACAAAGTCAATGCCCCACTTCTCAAATGGAAGGATAGCCATGATAGGCATAAGTGGTCGCTTCCTGTTCTCTCAGCTCTCATGCCTTTGACAGGTATCACATCTCTTAACGTACTCAAAGGAATCTTGGAAGATGGATGGCCACCAATATCCATCTCTTAAAGCCTTTTGTTCCATTAATCGCCCAGCGAAGTGCCCTCCACACGCGGAGTCATAGCACTCTTCCAAAATAAACGGAACCTCATCAGGCATCACACATCGGCGATAGATATCATCAAAACCCTATCGATATAATGTGCCTACGATCAAGGAAAATTTCAATGCCTGCTGTTTAATTTTCCTCTTCTCCGATTTTGATAAAGTAGCTCCAGTCTCTCCCGTAGAAAGATAGTGTGTTATAGCAGCATACACCAGGAGAGAATAGATGTCGTATCAATCTTGAACAAAGTTTCCATGTCACTTCCTTCAACCATGACCTCTTTTGGATCTCCGAAATCCACAAGACACTCTACAATGCCCTGAAGCTTTGGTGGCTTGCTCTTAATCTCATAATCAAATTCTTGCAAAGTGATTAACCACTTTGCTAAACGGTCAGACGGCTGTAACTTATTCAACAACAATCAAAGCCCTTCCGCCTTCGTATAAAATACCACCCTCTCATAAAGAATGTAGCGCCTGAACTTTTTGGTTGCAAATACCATCACAAGGCACAACTTCTCCATATAGGTGTAGTTAATTTTTTATATGTCCAACTTTCGACTAGCAAAAGCTATCGGATGATACCACTTTTCCTCCCAAATTTGGGCCAAACAGCAACTGACACTATACATGTTTGCTGCTGAAAATATATAGAACATTTCGCCCCTTTTTGGTGCTTTTAAAATAGGTGCTTTGGAAAGCTCCTGCTTCACATCCTCCTCAAAAGATACTTTGCAAGCATCACTCTATGTAAACTGACAGTTAAAGGACAATAGGTTCATTAGTGGCAACGTTCTTTTTGCCAAGGCATTGATAAACCTCTGATAATACCCTACTGATGACAGAAAGCTATGCACTTCCTTTGGAGTACGTGGCGGACTCATGGCGGCTATGACCTTGATCTTTTCAGGATCAGTCGCAATCCCTACAGAACTGGCCACATGGCCTAACAAGAGCCCATAAGGGACTCTGAAGACGCACTTCCGTGGGTTAAGAGCTATGCAAAATTGTCTGCAACACTCAAAACACTTGCGCAAAATGATCAATTGTCTATCCCTTACGATGGCTGCCCCCAGATCATCAATGAATACTTTCAGCTCCTCTGGGGAGATGTCACGAAAGGTCTTTTCGGCTGTTCTTTGCCATGAACCAAGTGCATTACACAACCCAAATGCCATCACATGGTACACAAAGGTACCGAAGATTGTAATAAATGTCGTTTTTAGCTTGTCTTGCTCAGCAATCGCCATTTGGTTATACCCTGCAAAGCAGTCTATAAACGAATAGATTTTCCTACCCGCTAGTTGATCCAAAATTTGGTCAATAAACGAAAACGGGTAGTAATCTTTAACAGTCTACTTATTCAGCTCTCTAAAGTCTACACAAAGCCGGATTTGATTATTTCTTCTTCTTGATCACTACTGGTGAAAACCATTCTGTATGCTGAACAAGGAAGATCAAACCTGCTTTATGCGACTTCTATAGTTCCTCGTACAACCCGTCCCTTAATTCAAAAGGCATATGCCTTACTTTCTGATGTACAGGGTGGGTACCTTCCTTTACAAGAATAGTATGCACAGCTAGACTGGGAGGAATACCCCGAAGTTCATATCGTGGAACTCTCGAATTAAGGATACATAATCCTCTCTTTCTTCTAAACTGAGCATGGAACCTAATTTAATTGGCCGCGAATCATTTAGCGTACCAAGATATCTAGCTCAATAACATCCACGTCTCTTATTTGATCATGAGGCTCTATCGGCTCATTCAAGGTTATCTGATAAATATCCTCTGTAGTGGACCCTTCCTTAGATTCATTGCTCGATGACGTCTCACTACCAGACGGATGATCTACTGTTTCTAGTTCAGTGGAGGATAGTGGAGCTCTCTCACTCTGAGGAGACTTAGTGTAAGCATCCACTATTACATGATGGGCACCTCGAACTAGAATCACTCGACCAGCAGGTATATCGACTCGACAGTCTGTCCGTAGAATCCATGGCCTGCCTAGCAAAACTCGATAGCTAGGATGTCTTCCAAACCTTATCACCCTAAAGTCCATATAGCATTCCATGCTCGCAATTGCAGTAATGCAACCTTCTGGTTGTGTTAGACTATCATCAGCCAACCTAAGAAGTGTGCAGCCGTCTTTTTGGATCTCTAGACCTAACCTCTCCATCAAGTCTGAACTTATGATATTGACGGAGGATCTAGTGTCCACGATAGCGTGCTCCACTAATATTCCATCCACATATGTTGGAACCCTAGGGCAATGCTTTTCAGCATGATCGAACCAATCTTCCCCCACTCTAGCTATGCCCAAAGGTTCTACTATATACCCTATGTGCAGGATTTTCTTGAATTCCTTGTGTACTCCTGGAGAAAGTTTAATCAATTGTACGAGATTCACGTCTGGTTTGACTTCGCAAAGGGAACTTGCTAGATCAAAGTCGTGGTAATTAGCCAAAGTTCTCTTCTCGCACCAAACCATTCTCTCCTTTGGTCTTTCCATTGGCTTTGGTGCCTCTTTTTCAGCCTTTATCTTTCTTGGCAATCCTTTATCCTCCTCGGGATCAACTTTACTACCACAGGTCTTAATGGTCCACCTTCCTTATCAGGATTCAGGACTCCCTTTTCCCTAGCATCTTGCTTAGGGCTTCCCTCGATAGGTTTTATGATTCCTTTGTCACCCTCTTTAATCTTTGGACCTCTTGTTACGTCTCGTAGATTAGAAGTTTCAGCATCATTGACACATACAACATCAATAAGGCTGACTCCACTGCCATGAGGTAACTCCTCTACAATAGCCTTTCCTCTTTACAGTATTTGCCTTGGCCCATCGTCTTGTTGGAGATTATTCCCTTGTGGGCGATGGTTAACTGGACCTAGTTGTTTACTCCCTTGTTGGAGAGAACTGATCTTACTCCAACAGGTAACAGCTAAGTGGCCAGACTTCCTGCAAGTATCACATTTGACATTCGGGCAATTTCTAGGGAAATCTTGGCCCCCACACCACTTACAGTTGAATCTTGAGGAGCCACCCTCTTCAGGAGGGTGTCGGCTCCCTATCGAATTCTGTTGCTTCTTAAGGAAATTGACATCCACAGCTATTTGTCGATACTATTCAGAGATCATATCGGTGTAGTGCTTCATCATGTCCTTAACTTCACCAAGGACATTAGAAGCACTTGACTCATAGCCGCGATTGTCAGTCTGTTGTCCCATGGGCCTAACCACTTGATTAGGAATCGGTCGCTGACCAACTGGGACAACATTAGGATTCATTGTTTGGTTTCTACCACTATTTAGTGAGGCTGCCTAACTAGCCATAGGCATAGTCATGCTAGGAGGAGCTAGTAGCATAGGCAAATTTGACATAATACTCCCTTTGCCACTTGTATTTAACATGGGGTCCCCTTGACTCCCATTGGTCAAGGCCAAATTATTACCATTCCAATTTATCCTTGCTACATAAGCCACTTGCAAGCGCGACTCTACTCCTTCTGCTTGGGTAATGTTAGTGTCAATATCGGCCAAATCAAGACTACTCAGCTGCACCTGGATATTAAAATCCAATCCATGTAGAAAATATTGCAACTGTGTAGCGCTGAAATGGAAATATAAGCGTTAAGTTTGCGAAGAACTTGCTTTAGTTTCTTGGCATATGCTTGGACATTCTCATTTGGCTCTTGGCGTGTTACGTTCAGAACACGCAACCAATATTGTCCACCCTTCTCAGGGACAAACTCCCTATGTAAAGCCGTAAAGAATTGGGCACTGCTAGTTGTGGTTCCGACTTCTAGACCATGATACCACGCTGCCGCTCTTCCTTTTAACGTCATGTTGAAGAACATCATTAGGTGTTCTTCGTCTTGAATTCAATAGTTGAACATGAGCGTTTGAAACTCCTTAATGTGGAGTTCTCCATCTTCTTCTGCTAACCCATGGAAAATGGGCAACGGTGCTCCTAATGCCGGTAAATCTGGTGTACCTGCTAGAATTACGATAGGTTGTGCCATGGCTACAACCGGATTGATGACAAGAGTTTGTGTAAGTAACACTACAGCCCCACTTGTTGTGGGTTGATTAATTGAAAATAGGGAAGTACCAAGACTTCCACTTGCACTCGAAGAGCTACTCGTAACACCTAGGTTACTAGAACCACTGCCACTTATGTGTAACGGGCTACTCCTTTGAGGAGAATAGCATCTTAAAATCTCCAACCGCCATCTAGCCCTCTTACCACGTTTTGCTTTTTGTATTTCGGCTTGACGGTCCTTGTCAGAGGACATAAACCAACTATTTGGTCCCTAAAAACCCTAGATTCAAGAACCACCACTTGTTAGTGGCTCCCGGCAGATGCACCACTGATGGGATCTAAAATGGGCTGGCACTAGCCAGACCTCTTGCATACAACAGACAACCCCACCACACGGCCTTGCGGGCCAGGAGCGTATAAAACTCACTTTGCACTAAATGCTTATTACAATTTTGCGTTTGTATCCAATATGTAGTCCAACATTCACCTTCCCTTCTCTTCAGAGGGAGATCCCATAACATATAGGCGTAATGCCTCGTAATATACATATAGGGAAGCACCTCTCGGTTGATTGCCGCGGCTCCACTGCGACTCTCCTACACCTCGGGGATTGGCCCCAAGGTGCGTCGCTCCAACATATAAAACATAACGCACAAACTCCACTCTTTCATAATTCAACATTCCAGGAGATTTTGATTTGCCTCACAAAACTTTCCCCCACGGAAGTGCCCGTCTAACCAACGACTTAGGTTTCCTGTCCTCTCAGCGTTGGTCAAAGTTTATCAATCAATTGCAATGCATTCCAGGAGATACCACATGGCATGCTTGATGCAAGGTGTATGATGATTGTGCACAACCATTTTATGATTTAAAAAATAGCCATGTGAGGTGCAGAAAACAGCCCTTTCATGAATTTTAACTAAGCGTTACGTGCTGCGCTGCTTTACGGACTAACACCGGAACTCCCATGCTACTAATCGCCTATATTTAATAATGAAACGATCCCTAAATGCTATGCACAAAGAGGAAAATCAGAATTTGTATCTTTTCAGCAATTAGATCGTCGCACAAACTTTATCCTCCCCTTACCGTTTAGGTGTTGCTATGTTGCATAGGTGTAAATGGTTGTTTTGTGTCATTTTTGAATGTAAAAAATAATAAACACATACTATAACACAAAGGACGAGGCCAGACTGAGGCTTGACCTCATGCTTTAACCTTGCCAAACATTCACGCATATAAATCTTATTTTTCCATATTTTTTAAGCGCGAAAACCCCAATTCTCTCTATTTTTTGCTATTTATTATTCATAAAAAATATGTATTTTTTTATTTATTTGTGCTGGCTTATTATTTTGACTAAAACTTAACATTTTCTCTAATTTTATCCCATTTTCACTCCTTTTTCCCAACTAAAAATCGGAAAAACCCCTAATTTCCATTAAAAAATGACATTTTGCGGGTTTTAAAAAATTAATAACGGCTCTAAATCATTAAGGGTTCTACATTTTTGTAGTTGCAGCCCTCAAACATAAGGCAAACAAGATTCAAACAAAAATTCATCGCATATGAACAACATTTGGACCATGAAACAACAAAAACAAGCAAATTTCTTTGTAAAATTGGAGCATACCGCGTGTTTTGCGTATTGCAGGTTTTTAAATAATTATTCCGGGCAGCCCACGGACCAACCAGCAACCATTCTTCAGTGCTGAACCTCTTTCCTCAGCCTTCTCTTCATCTTGGAGCAATCCGATCACAGTCGGACAAGCATGCTTCAGCCCCTCTTCTTCTTGATTTCTTGCATGCAAACCACCGCTTGGAGGAGAGAGATGGAGGAGAGAGAAAGACTAGATCTGCATCTCTTTGACCATGCAGCCATTTGACTGGTGAAGGCTGACGATAGGAAGCGTGGAAAGTCTTCAGTTTGCTGTTGTCTTCAGATGGTATGGGTATGTGGAGGCTCTCCTATGGCTATGGAGCCCCCCCCCCCCCATTTTGTTGTTCTGTGCCTCCATCCTCCTCCATTTCTTCATCCACGTGAAACCCCCCCCCCCCCCCCCTTCATTTCGTAATTTTTTGGGGGCCAAAGGGGCCCCCTAAGGGTCACACCCTTTGGCTTCTCATTCTTTGGCTCTTTTTCTGGCCTATCTCTCGCGTCTGGGGTCCAAACTGCAAGCCGAAAATTCCCGCACGTCCGTCTTGAGGTCCCGCACTGTCGGGCATCTCCAAGGTCTTGTCTACCATGCCAAAAGATTATGAAAATTCTTCGATCACCGTCCAGTGGCTCTTTTAAGCACTTTCTGGGCATTGCCGCTTAAAATCGTACTGATTGCCACTGCCGCCTTTGACGAAGTCTATTTTTCCCCTGATATTTGTAATTTTTGGCTATTTTTAAGCACTTCTCGACATCGAAAATCATCTGTCACTGCCAAAAAGCTAAAAAAGAGGATGGTGTGGCAAGAGAAAAAGACCGTTGCAAGCTTCCATGAGTTTGATCTAACAAATGCTCTATGTGAAGTAAGCTAGATGTGAACCTACTACAAAGAGTGAAATTTGACCATCTTGAAGGTAGGACTAAATAGAAAAATAGAGTTTTTGGAAAATATGATTAGTATAACATAGACTTCACTCTTAGACTTCTGTGTAACAATGGAGGCTACATTGTTCTTAAATAGAGGTTTCCCCCAGACCCCTTCTTTCAGCCATCTACTTTAGTCCATATCTTATCTTCTATTAGACAATTGATTTTAATAATTTATCAAAGGGTATGAGTGGCAATGACTGGTCCAATCTTTGATTTATCCCGTTGCTTACTACTATGGATAATGCTTTTCCCTTGTACTTTTTGCCTTAGATCAATCCAAGTTCTCTCTTTTGGTGATTGATAGCAATCAGGCTTACTTTAGGATTAGTTTTCTCAATATAGAGATGCCAAATCTTATCCAAACGTGGAAGGGGAGAGAAAAGGATTAGTTTATAGTAGTGGTGGAGAAAACTTGAAGTAGTCAACATGCATAGAAGTGAAATATTAAGCCATAACAAGATTTTATTTACTAAATATTTTTCAATACCATTTTAATTTATTATTATATTTCTCCCCTTATTTCATGTGCCTAAGGTCCCCAAGTGATTATCTTCTAGGCTAGGCAAAAGGTTATCATATAGCTTAGTCACAACCAAAAAGCAATCCTTTATTTCAAACTAGGTAAATTGTTTTCATTACATCCAATCAATTGTTTGTAAAGGACTTTTCCCAAAGGTGAGATACTACATCCACCCCTGGCTAGTATCAAGGCCTTCCAAGAGAATCATCTCGAGATCATCACAAGGGATTAGAACAATCCTAGACACCCAAGGGATTTACAAGCAGAGCACCCCCTAACACCCTCATCATCTCCTAGCTAACATCTAATCCCTATGAAGAAACCTCTCATGTCTATATCCAAGTACTTGGAGCAGACAAAGATAGCCCTTTAGTAGAGGACTCCTACGACTAGCCTTGGGGGAGGCCTAAAGTGTATCGAACTCTACTTAATTGGACCAAACATTAATTAGAATACACAATCACAAACAATCCTTCCTAACTCTAGTTCTTTTGAACCATAGTCCCTCTTTAAGGGTCTAACTATTTAACTTCATGATTTTTCAAGGCTAGAAAGAGCCTCTCTACATATGGACTAAGGAAAGGAGGTCCCTTATGCATGTTGATTCCTTTACACCTCTATCATATTGATCTACTTAACTTATCCCAACTCTTGGATTCTTGTAGTAAGGCTACAGCTTGTTAAGGATGAGGAAAAAGACATCCCCTTTTGTTATTTTGTATTTACTTTCCTCGACTAGTGCTTCAATGGTGGCTAAAATAGGTAGGCTTATAAGCCACATCAATATCTCTAGCTTATTTAGAATTAATCATACCTCTTCCTTTTCCTAGGAAAAATATGACAGCACTAACTTGTTATTCCTATCCTCAAAGCAACTCAATATCCATTCAGATTAGTGTTATGAACATGGTATTTTCTTGGAACCAATCATACAAAGGATCCCAACCTAGATTTGACTTATTATTCCTCTTAATGGTGATTTGGAATAGTAAAACCCACTTAGCACAAGGGAAAGAGGTAATTCTAATCTCCTTCTATCGTAAAAGCTTTTATTACCATTTCTCTCCTTATCTAGTATTCAAACAACCATTTATTGATGTTATCATTTGTTATAGTCATCTATGTGGATGACTTGATTATTATAGCTCATAGTGATAGAGGGATTGCTAATATCAAGAGCCTTTTGAAACAAAAGTTTGAGATGAAGGATCTAGGTGAGGTAAGATACTTTCTTGATATTGATGTGATCGGGTATGCTAATGGTATATGACTAACCCAAAGGCAGTATGGCTTGGATATGTTATCCAAGTATGGTATGATAGCATTTAAGCCTCTTTCAATGCCATTGGAGAGAAATGTAAAGTTGACTAACGATGTGGAGGATGAGATAGAAAACCTTACTATGTTTAGGAAGATAGTATACGGAGTTTGATCTATATGACCATCGCAAGGCCAAACTTAAGTTATGTTGTTGGACTTGTGAGTTAGTCTATGCAAGCACCTAGAAAGCCTCATTTGGATACAATTATATGCATATATGAGTCCACCTTGGATTATGGAATTTTCTATGAGGTAGGTCAGGATGTATAAGTATTTGAATACATAAATGCAGATTGGCCTAGTGGTAAGTTTGATAGAAGATCTACTAGGGGATTCATATTCTCCCTTGGTAGTGCAATAGTTGGAGCAGAAGAAAGTAACCAATTGTCACTTTGTCAAGTATAGTTGTTGAGTATAGAGGTGCTTCTATGGCAACATGTGAGGTGGTATGGCTGCAAAAGTTATAGGGTGATTTGGATGTATAGGGAGATGGTCTACATGTCATTCATTGTGACAACATGAGTGGTATATTGTTGTTTAGGAACCTAATGTTCCATGCTAATACAAAATACATTGTGGTGCATTACCATTTTCTAAGAGAAAATTGTAAAAGAGATTGACTTGGTATATGTCAATACACATGATTAGATAGTTAATATTTTCACAAAGGCATTAGGTGTAGAGAAGTTTTGAGGATTTCAGAGTTTACTTAGAGTTGCAGAGATGTAGTTGAGCTTGAGAGGGAAGGTTGAGATGACAAGATCAACACATGTAAACATTGATGGTGGAATAATTGGTTAGATGGGTCTACATATCTACACTAAGCATATTGGTAGTCATTATGAACCTTACATGGCCACTAATTTATCACTTATTATATTTGGCTAGTTACACCTATTTACAATTAGCACAGCTATAGTGCCAATCGATTAGTATAGTCAATTATGCACTGTTTAAATTAGTAAGCCACTTTATTTTATGTTGTATCTTATCTATACTTTTTATAAATTGCATTGTGTAAAATAGCTAATTCTCACAGTAAGCAAAATAAATGGAAATACAAGAATACACATGATGCCAGGAGGCATATTCCACGATGGATTTTGTGAGGTTTTTCAATGGATTCCGTAAAACTATATGTGTTTTTCGGAGCTTGTACACAAGGTGGATTTCTTGTGTTGACGGGGACGCCTGTCCTTTTCGAGCATCATGTTAATTTAATGTGCACGTGGGTGATTCCATAGCAGGTGATTTCGCAAAATACATATTTGAATTAATGGATGTTTATGAGTTTAGAGTGTACTCGTATTAAATTAAGGTTAGGACGGAGTTCCAGCCTATATATTTATTTTGTAGCTGAAGATTGCTAGGTATTCACTTTTGTGGGTTTTATCTTATTATTTTCTAACAATTGTGAATGCTTCAGTTGATGTGTAGAGTAGGTAGCAGTGGCGTTGGGAAGCACCGGCGGGTGATGGCATGTATTCAGATTACCTAGAAGAAATTATCATTTTTTATGGATGCATATCTTATCACTTAAGACGTGGCATCAATATTTATTTAGACACACTTATTTATTAAAGCGCTTGACAAACATTTATTATTTTGTATGGGCATAGATGCTTGGTTTCATTATTGGACATTGTATTTGGGCACAACGTGGCTTTTTGGACATCCAAATGCTTTACTCTTTATTTGGGCAAAAGCAAACACAAAAGCTAAAAGCATGCTAGTTGTAAATTGGGCTATTTTTGAGCTTGGAGATTAATAAATTTATAAATACATGCCTTGTGAAGCGCTCACACAAGGCATGGGGGAAGATTGTACCCAATTTGTCTTTTTGTCTCATGTCGTGCAAACCTTTCTTCTTGCTTTATGATTTTTTGTAGAGTTCTTTGTTCTTGGGGACCTTTCGGCGTTTACTACACGTGCATACAACATCCGATTTGTGCACCAATAGTATCAGAGCAAAGTTGAGATCAAGGGCTTCCAATCACTTACCATCTCACGTGAAGGAAAAGCTTTGGGAACTAATGGGCTCTACAGGCAGTCTTGTGATGAACTGTCAATACCAACATGTTCTTGGCGATGAAGAACCCCTTGGGGTGCTGTCAGATCACAAAGGACCACTCCCAAGAGCCGAAGGACCATCTCTCAAGCTCCTTTGTCAAAAACGTTTTTTCTCAGAGAAGTAGAGAAGGAAGATGATGAATTTTATAATCAATAAGCTTAATAAGCTTTAAAAAGGCTCAAGCTCCAAAATTCAATCATCAACGGCGGCTGGATGTACTTGACGAGGCCGAATTTGACGACGGCGTCGTGACGTTCTACAATGATTATTTCAAATAGTTAAGATTTTTCTTAAAAGCTTAAAAGTTTCAAGCCTTACTAAGACTAAAGATTCAATCTTTAACCTCTACCATAGTGGGCGTTCACACCGAGCTTATCTCGAACCCGCTTCGCAACTCCAACAAGCCTCTGTTCCTACCTGCACTTTGACAGAGTTGATTTCCAATAAGAAAACTGTCATACACAATCTATTTCTCACTTAGAAGAAGACCATCATGAATTGCCATACCCAAAAAAGATGCAAGATCGCAAAAGCCATTTTTAAATTTTAAAAAAAGCAAGCCTTGTAAACCCAAATTTGAGCTACGCTCATCCTTTTAACGAGATTTTGAGTGTGTGAGGTTGTTTGAGATTTTTGCAGGATGTCTGATCAAAACATGGAAGATTTTATGGGCAAAGATGATTTACCAGAACCGACCATGGAGCAAAAATTGGATCTAATTATGATGCAAATTCAAGAAGACTAAAGAGTACGTCAAAATTTGCAAGCACAACTGGCTACACTTCAACGATTCACTGTTGATCAAGATGGAGCGCAACCTGAAGATGTTATTCGACGTACGATTGATAGTCTCTCAGGAAAGAAGCTAAGATAAGTAAAATAAATTTCAAATTACGTACTTTTAATGGGCAACGTGACGGAAAAATTATTCTCACTTTCATCAGTCAATTTGATGACTATTTCCATGAAGAGCAGTATGCTAAAAAAGATAAACTCAAATGCATCACTAATCATTTAGCAGACAGAGCACAATTATGGTGGACTGTTGTCCGCAAGAGTATTGATTATCCCACCACTTCGGAGGCCTTTCAAAAGAATTTTTTGCAGAATTTTCTTCCACCTCAATTCCATGAAAAAGTAATGAAATAGTGGGATCTTTTGCAACAAAGAGATCGTGAATCCATACCACAATACACTGAGCATTTTTGGAGTGCCTTACTATAACTTCGAATGTTTGAAGATGTTCCTAAGGCGATCCACAAGCATAAGTATATGTCCGGTTTGCTTGGTCACTTCTATGTGAAAGTGAACATGTTCAAGCCAAAGACTTTGGAAGATGCAATTTCTTTAGCACATGATACTGAAGACAAAATTTGTAGACGAGAAAGTCAGCCACAACAATTTCCAACTAACGGTAACTTTGGTACAAAGCAATTCAATTCTAACTTTCGAAGATTCAATCAAAATTGCTTTGTTCCTTCTTCTTTTTGTAAACCATGGACTTGACCCCCTGCTTTACCATCAAACACAAATTCAGACCCTAAGCCTTCTCTCTAGCCAAATCCCAACATACCCAAATTTCCAACCATTACCAATAATGTTTCCAAAGTAAAGTCTATAGTTTTCTACAAGTGTCAACAATCTGGACACTTAGCAGTGAATTGTCAATCCAAGAAGACAATTGTTCAAATCAAGTATTTGGGAGTGACAGAAGACGAAGACCATGAAGATATGTTAGACTTCACTAAAGATGATGATGATATCGGTGATGCTTCAGATACTTTACCAGGTATGAAAAATCCTCATTCATTATTAATGATGAAATGTTTTGTGCGTGGTCAAGAAAAGATTGTTTTGCATGATGATGGAAGTACATATGAATTTATTTCTACAAAGTTGGTAAAAGAATTGAATTTATCTAATGTTCCAACTCATTATCACATAAAGGCTGCATTCTTAGGCACTAGATACAATGGTACACAAGAAGTTCATGATTTAGAAATTAAAATTGGCGATTATGTTGAGTGTAGGAATTTCTTGGCTGTGCCTTTGCAAGCTAGTGATATTATTTTAGGAATGCCTTGGCATCACAAATATAATCCCGATATAGATTATTCCACACATTCCATGAAAATTTATTCTAGCGGAAAACAAATCACATTACATGGAACGCAGACCTTTGATAAATTTTCCTTACTTAGTCACACATAGGCTAAATGTGCATTGAGAAAATGTAGCAAATCATACTTAGTATGGGTGAATGAAATTGAAGCTAAAGAAAATCACATGTATCTTAGGCATACACAATTTCTTTCACAATTTAAAGATTGTTTTGCTACTGACTTACCACCTGCTTTACCACCTACATGTCTTGAAGATCATAAAATAGATTTAATCCCAAGTTCTCAACCACCATGTAAAGCACCTTATAGACATAATCAGATTGAGCAGAAAGAAATCCAAGCACAAGTTGAAGAACTGTTGAACTGAGGACTCATTAGGCCTAGTAGTTCTTCTTTTGGTGCACCTGTCCTATTAGTTAAGAAGAAAAATAATACCTATAGGATGTGCATTGACTATCGTGCCCTAAACGAGATCACTGTTAAGAATAGATATCCGATCCCTAGGGTAGATGACCTCATGGATAAACTACAAGGAGCCACTATTTTTAGCAAGATAGATCTTAAATCTAGATATCATCAAGTACGATTGGATACACCTGAAATTTTCAAAACTACATTTAGAACTCAATTTGATCATTATGAATTTCTTGTTATGCCTTTCAGTTTGATTAATGCACCAGCTACATTCAGTTGTATGATGAATCGAATATTTTTGAAGTATCAGAATTGTGTCATTGTTTTCTTTGATGATATATTGGTTTTCAGTAAGAATGAGAATGAGCATTGTGAACATCTATCTTTGGTTTTCAAATGGTTGAAAGAGAATCAATTATATGCTAACCCTGATAAGAGTGAATTTTTCTAAACCCAAATTAAATACTTAGGCCATATTGTTTCTTCTGATGGTATTTGTGTTGATCCTAAAAAGATAGAGGCCTTTCTTAGGTCTTGCTAGCTTTTATAAAAAATTTGTAATTGCTTGCATTGCCTTTAGCGAAATTGTTAAAGAAAGGTGTTGTGTATCATTGGTCTGATAATCAACAAAAGTCTTTTGATTTATTGAAACATGATTTAACACATGTACCTGTTTTGCAATTACCTAACTTTAATAGAACATTCTTTCTAGTAGTCTCACTGATGCTAGTGGATCAGGAATAGGAGCTGTCCTTATGCAATATTCATATCCCAGATGCTAGTGGATCAGGAATAGGAGTTGTCCTTATGCAATATTCATATCCCATAGCCTATTCATATTGCAAACTTAAACCTTCTGAACTGAAGTATTATACCTATGATAAAGAATTGTTAGTTGTAGTTCAAGCCTTACGTCAATGAAAACACTACCTAATGGGATTTGAATTTATGATTAAAAATGACCACCAACAAAGTATCAAACATATTCTTAGTTAGCCACAAATCTCTAACCGTCATATCAAATGGGCTGCTTTCATTCAAAGTTTCCATCCACTTATCCAATATCAACCCGGTAGACAAAATGTTGTTGCCGATGCATTGAGTAGAAGACCAAGTATCCATAATATTTTTGTTCTATCTTTTGATTTCCTTATTCCTATGAAGGATACCTATGACCATGACCCCAATTTTCAAGCTAATTGGAATAAATTAGTTGTTAATAACTGGATTCCAATTGATTCTTTGTCTTATTATGATGGATTTATGTTTTATGAGAAAAGATTGTGTGTCACTATTCCATTTAGATCATTTGTGTTGCACAAAATTCATCGTCTCCCATATCTAGGCCATAGAGGTATTATTTCCACTTTAAGAACGTTGGTTGAAGAATTTTACTGGTCACAAATGGAATTTGATGTTTCTAACTTTGTTTCTGAGTGTTTAATTTGTCAAAGAGTCAAGCGACACCATGGTAAGCAATATGGTTTATTAATGCCTTTACCAATTCCGACCATGGGAATATATTTCAATGGATTTTATAACTGGTTTTCCTAACACATAAGCTAATGATGATATGATTTGGACTATAGTAGATCGATTTAGCAAGTAAGTATATTTCTTACCATGCAAGAAAACATTAACTGTATCTCAAGTTGCGCAATTATTTTTGAATACTGTTTTCACTAGCCATGGTTCACCAAAAGTTATTGTTTTTTATCATGATTCTAGATTATGTAACAAATTTTGGACTACTTTGTTTGCTAATTTGGGTACTAAGATTGATTTCTCATCTACATTTCATCCTGAAACCAATGGGCAAACAAAAGCTACTAACATTACAATTGTAGATCTTTTGTGTGTATACACAATTTCAAAACCACAAACATGGGATACACACTTGCATCTACTTCAATTTGCATAAAATAATACACCACACACAACTACACATAAAGTATATTTTGAAATCATTTATGGACATAGATTGCCTACACCTATTACATCATTGTCAAACAAAGTTAAAGCTGCTGATGATATTGCCAATATGTATGCTACTATTTTTGTTGAAGTTAAAGATATGATTGCAAAAGCCCAATAATCATACACTAAACAAGTTAATAAGAAAATAAAATCCATGAGTTTCAATGTTGATGATGCATTGAAAAGAGAAGATTGAAAAGTGTTGAGAAACACCCTGTTGTTAAATTAGCACCTAGATTTTATAGACCTTTCAAAATAATTCACAATATAAATGACAATGCATTTAAATTAGAACTACCCAACACTAGAAAATCCATAATACTTTTCATATTAGTTTTTTACGACCTTTTAGAGGCCAATTACATGTCCACGCTGTTTATGAAAATCCTACTTTGTTAGAAGAAGAAACTGAAATCCTTGAATCTGAAACTATTCTAGACACTGACTTTATGACCACTAGAACTGGCCATAGATATTCTTGATATTTGGTTAATTTTAAAAATCATCTTGTTGAAGAAGCCCAATGGATGCACGCCTACGACCTAAGTGCTTACCCCTCAGTGCTTACCCCACATTGAGCTAATAGCAATTGAGGACAATTGCTATCCCACCCCGGGGGTATGATGCCAGGAGGCATATTCCACGATGGATTTTGTGAGGTTTTTCGGTGGATTCTGTAAAACTAGAGGCATATTCCACAGTGGATTCCATGAGGTTTTTCGGTTGATTCTGTAAAACTATATAATGTGTTTTTCGGGGCTTGTACATGATAACCCAAAATTTATGCAAGAAAAAGGCACAAAATGTGGTCTACATCGGCAAAAAGAAAATTCAAGCAGCTATCATTGATAATATTCTTTGTAATTTGCCATGGTATTTTATTGGGTCCACATTGTAAAGCCATGAGCATGAGAAGTAGTGTGTGTGTTTTGCAAAAGTTGAAAGGTTTTAATGTTTCAATGTTTATAGACCTCCTTTCTAAGGTCTAAGAATGCTCATGTAAAACAAACCCTTAAAGGAATATGAAAAGGTGGAAATGAAGAGCCATGCAATTTGTGGAAAAAGGTGGTTTGGGGAGTTACAACTTCTCTTCCTCTCCTTTATCTAGCTTCTTGCACGTATCTTCTTTCCTCTCTTGCATTGGCACAACTCTTGCTCTCTTTCCTTTCTTGTGCTTTCTTGCTTTATCTCTTCCATGGAAGGAGAGAGTGAGGATGAAGAAAAAATGAACAGCCCAAGGACAGCACCTAATCTACCAAGAGAGCAGGCCTCATGGTGGCATCTACAATGCCCGTGCTCTCCAAAACCTGCAAGAAACGCCCTTCCTCTCAACAAGAAACCATGCTCACACACAAGATTTGGGAACACAAGAGATAAGACCATCGTCTTCATCCTCACTCTCTCCTTCCATGGAAGAGATCAAGCAAGAGAGCACAAGAAAGGAAAGAGAGCAAGAGTTGTTCCAATGCAAGAGTGAAAAGAAGATACGTGCAAGAAGCTAGATAAAGGAGAGGAAGAGAAGTTGTAACTCCCCAAACCACCTTTTCCTTTTCCCACAAATTGCATGGCTCTTCATTTCCACCTTTTCATATTCCTTTAAGGGTTTGTTTTACATGAGCATTCTTAGACCTTAGAAAGGAGGTCTATAAACATTGAAACATTAAAACCTTTCAACTTTTGCAAAACACACACACTACTTCTCATGCTCATGGCTTTACAATGTGGACCCAATAAAATACCATGGCAAATTACAAAGAATATTATCAATGATAGCTGCTTGAATTTTCTTTTTGCCGATGTAGACCCCATTTTGTGCCTTTTTCTTGCATAAATTTTGGGTTATCATTCCTCCTCTTCCAATCTTGTGAGCATCCTCGCGAACACTTTGGAAAGACACTTTGCCTTGGAATAAACTCCTTATGTTGATGAAGAATTTGCATCTCTTTACTTCACTTCACTTCAAAATGGACCACCTCAATCGGTACCCGTCCAAAAATACCATACTTCTTCACACTTCCACATTCAACTTCAAATCTCATTTGAACTTTTTCTTCACACCAACATTTGTAAAATCTTCCACTTTCACTTTGAAAAGAGCACAAGGCAAAACACCCTCCAAGAGAACACAAATCTGCCCACAATCTCTTGCAAAGAAAAAAAGAGAACCACCTTCATCTTGAAGCACGTTGTAGACGTCTCCATGGAAAGTACCATGGAGCTTTAACAACCCGCAAAATAATCTTCCTTTTAAGTACACCCTCAAAAGATTTGCCAATGAAGAGCTCCACCCGGTTGATGTATTTGTGTGTTTTTGGTACAAAAGGAAAGGAGAGTGGTTTTATTTATAAAAGAAAAATAACTATTCTAATAGCTAGTATGATGCTTGTGTGAGGGAGCAAGGCTCTTAGTTGAGAAGAGCATGTTGAGTGTTGAAATGACTTGTTTTTTGGCTGATTTTTGTTGTTTTTGAGAGCTGAATGGTTGATTTTATGGGATGATTGATTGATTTGGAAGTGGATTGAGAGTGTTTTAGATGATAATGATTGTGTTTTGGAAGATCATGATGTTTGTTGATGGTTCTGTGATGTTCTGATTGGTTATGTATACCTTCTGTTTTGCTCTGTTTTGGTCTGTTTTGTTCTGATTGTCTTCTGTAAGGAGGGATGGAGTATTGATTGATGAAGAATGAGATATTGTGAAAGCTTAGTGAATGTTTTGTGAGAGTTTGAAATGGTTTGAGAGTGAGTTATGAGGTTTTGATGACCTTCTGTAACCTTCTGTAGGTCTTCTGTAGAGCTTCTGCTTCTGTTCTATTTCTGTTCTGCTTCTGTACTGTAGCTGTTCTGGTACTGTTCTGTAGACTGTTCTGTAAGTGTTCTGTGGAATGTATGTGTGACTTTTGGGAAAGTTTTCTAGCCTTGGAAAGAGGTGAATACAAGTGCAAAAGAGCTGAAAGAAGTGGAAGAAGAAGCTGCTGAAGACTCAAGTGAAGACTAGAGTGAAGTGATAGTAGTGAGCTGTGAAGAGACACTGTAGTGGCTCTGGTGACCCTTCATATCAGACATACCTCTTGGGAGGGGTATCCACGACCTAAGAGTGATTATTGAGAGTAATTTTTGAGAGATTGTAGTGAGGATATGATGTATTATTGATGGAGTGAGAGAGAGAGAGTGAGAGATAGCCAATTCTATTGAAACAGAGTGATTGTATAAGAGAGATTGAGAGAGAAGACTATGAAGATATTGAAGATGAATACTATGTGATGTATTTCCATTCAAAGATGGTGTATTTCTTTGCTTTCTTTGTTCTATTGATGGATTTTATGAAGATGTTGAAGAATATGGTTGATTCTATTAAAAACCGTGGGAGATTTACATGATGCTGCATGAAGATTTGTTGTGCCTGGTGTTCTTTTCTTCATTATGATCCTATGAAACATGATAAACAAGCTTGTTGATGTTACAAGATAGATTTTCTTGCAAGAGAATTCCCTTTTCCTTGGTGTTCCTCTCGGGGCTCCATGTTTTTTGTGCGCAGCCGGGGAAACTTGCCATCAACAAGCACCAAAAGAGGCTGAAAATGAAGGAATTAGCATTGCCAAGAAGAGAAGAATTCAATGGATGTTTGTAAAGTTCCTTCTTCCACTGAAGAGTTGGAATTACTCATAATCAAAGCCACTTTCCATAAGAAGTTCATCCCACAATGGCGGAAACACATCACCATCATGATGCATGCTCTATGTGGTGGACAGTTTCCTCTTCCTATTGAAGCAGCAGAAACTTGCATCTTGGTGGCAAACTGTTTGGGAACAAACTGAAGAGCAAAAACAGAGAGAATGAACATCCATGGAAGATTTGGCATTCATTGAGAAGTTTCCAGACAACATCAAGTGGGAGATTGTGAAGAAGCTTCAGGAGTCTTGGTCTGTAGAGGTTCACAAAGACAAGAAGGAAAAGAGTTGGAATTTGTTCGTGGACGCTCAACAGCAAGATACATGGGATGCTTGGTGTACTGATAATCTTCTGTTTGTTCAATTAGCAACCCACTGGAAGTTGGTAGACAGAGTGTTTTTCACAACATACACTATTGAAACCATCAGAAGCTGGCATTACTATGATGATGGCACCACCACCATGCTCAGACGTATGCATTTTGACACCTTCAGAACCGAATACCTTCCCCTGTGTAGTGGCATGAAAGCAGAATTCAGGGACGTTGAAAAGAAAGAAGTAGAAGAAATGTTGGCAAGAGAGTCCTCCAGAGACTGAAGCCTTCTGTTAACCCTCTGTGGAGCACTAACAACATAGTGGAGTCAACCCCCTGATGAATGACGCAATAAAAAGGCAAGCGTTAGAACGAGTCCAGAGGTACGTGAGAAGAGAGAAAGCAAGAATCAGAGCCGAGAGCGAGCTCGCAGCAGAAGCTGCCTTTGACGCCCTTGCGGAACTCTTTACAGAAGTCCCAATGGCACATCAAGCCCTTCCTTCTCCTGCTGGAGGTCCACTTCCAAGCCAAATCCGTCCTGGAAATATTGATGACAGACCAGCGAATGTAGTCCCATTGCCAGTTTTTAAGGGAGAGTACAATGAAGACCCCGATCTTCATGTAGCAGAGTTTATGGTAGCATGTGTGGCTAACAATGCCAGAACCCCTGAGCATTGGTTAGCGATATTCCCCGCCACTTTCAAGGGCGCGGCGTTTCAGTGGTATGAGAGACAAGCAGCAGGAACTTTTGGTACATGGGACGACCTGAAGTTGGCCTTCCTCACTAAATTCAGGCGTGAAGGTTTTGAAGAGCGGATGAGAGAGGAATTTATGAATCTAAGTCAGTCCTCTGGAGAAAGAGTGGAAGCCTATGTCTCACGAATGGAATCCATCCTGAAGAGATGGACTAACCATAATCTAGATGATGGCATTCAGAAGGGAGTGTTTCTCAGAGGATTACAACCAGAAGTCCATAAGTTTGTGGAGTTACAAAGACCAGCCACCCTGCAAGCTGCAACAGAAGGTGCTAGACTGTACGATGAAGTGGAAGCTAGATTGGCGATGAATACAGGAAGAGGAGTCCTACCTCCTCTGGTGCCAGGAATGATGTACCCACCAAATGCAGTCCCAGGGACTGTTCCCTACTCCTACCAACAGATGCCCTCGGTATCACAGTACAGTGCACCAAATCCTCAGTGGCCACAATCCATGCCTCAAATGATGGTTCAACCACAACAACAATGGTCCCAACCAATCTCCTCAATGCAAAATCAACAGCAACAGTGGAACCCTACCAACTGGAGTCAACAGCCAATAGTTCAAACAGGAGCTCTGAATCAGAACCAGAACAGAGACCCCTCTATACCAGCTCAACCCGTTTATGCAGTGATTACAGAACCTCCTCAAAACCCTCCTACCAGTACGTCAGGAGGAGAAAGCTTGAAGGATTATTTATCCAACTCAGTTGCAAACATCAAAAAGGAGTTGATGGATGTGATTACAGAGCAACTACAGACGCTGAAAGTGAACACAGCGAGCATATCCAATGTTGCAGGAGCAGGAAGAGATGTGATGAGGTCAAATACTTGGTGTGGTAAGTGTCATCAAGCAGGCCATTTAGCCACTGAATGTACACGGAAACCAACCATCCCTGGAGCCTTCTGTTCCTACTGTTTGCGGAAGAACCATACAGAGGACATTTGCTCCCTGAAGGAGATGCATGATAGGAGACGAAAGGAAGAAGATGCAAGATTCAACGTGCTGGAATCCAAAATGACAACACAAGATATTGGACCCAAGCCTAGAGAGTTTGGTCCTAATTTCGGACCCAGAAGATTTCCTTCTCAAAGTTACAGAGGAAGACAGTCTGGCGGTGGTCAGAGATCAGAAGTGGAGTGTTACAGATGCGGAGAAAAGGGACACATCTCACCAAATTGTCCAAATCCTCGAAGGTCAGTGGATTACAAGCCCTTATGCAGTCGATGCAAAGGAGAAGGCCACACTGCAAAAGACTGTCCAAGCCCAGCCCCAGTGAAAAACAGTGCTACTGATAGTCCGTCCAAGGCCCAAGAGCCTACCTCCAATTTGGTGAAATTGGAAGTTGCTGCCATCACTCGTGCAAAGCAGAAGGAACCACTTATCCAGAAAGAAAATAACCCTCCTGCCAGAACAGTGAAGTTCAATCTTCCATCAGAAGAAAAGAACAGAACAGAGCCTAACAGTGCCGTACAGAGCCCTACAGTGCCACAGAGAGTTACAGAGACAGTTACAGAGACAGGACCAGAGGTCCAGGATACAGAAGAGGAGGAAGTGCCACAAGTGGCAGAAGAAGTTCCTGTAATTCCTATGTTGGAAGAAAGAGGAAAAATGAAAATGGGTGTTGCCCCATTCCCTAATCGGTTAGAGAAGCCAGTGGATCCGATTAAGGAATACGATCTGGTCAGAGATCTAGATACCTTTAGACCAAACCTCACATTCCGACAATTATTGATGTTGTCCCCCAGTTGCCGGAAAAGATTCAAAAGTATACTGACGAAAAGACGTGGTTTAAGGATTTCTCCCTCAACAGCAACAAAGTCCAACAAGGCTCCAGAGCCTGTAAAAGAAGTGGATGTGGCTAATGCTTTCCTAGATCCGGGTACTCCAGAGACTGGCGTATGGATAGAAGGCTGCTTCATTGCAAATGCACTGATTGATGGAGGTTCATCAGTGAACATTATGACGGATGTGACGATGAAGGATCTAGGCCTACAAGGTGTGCAACCAACCCAATGGCTCATCAGACTGGCGGATCAGAGCAGAATCAAGCCTTTGGGCATTCTCCCATATGTGAAGACTACAGTGGCTGGAAAAGATTATTGGCTAACCTATCTAGTGGTGAAGCCAAACTCTTATGGTACATCCTATCCCCTGTTACTAGGCAGACCATGGCTTTTTGAAGCCAGAGCAAGGACGAATTGGTTCAAAGGAACCTTGACCTTGGGTCGAGGATCCAACAAAGTGGTGCTGAAACTGTATGGTTCTCAAAAAGGACATGGATCCACCTCCTTGGAATTATCTTCTGATTCCCCTAACGAGGCTACAGATGGAACATCAGCAGACGAAGATGCTGTCAAACAGATCCTTCCCAAGAAAACAGTGGCACATTCCTTAACAGTGGATACTGTAAGCCGACTTCCAAAAGATGCAAAGCCATTATCAATGGGTGAATACTTTTTGCCTGAACCAGAAATGACTTCGGAAATCACTTCTGACAGTGAGATAGAAGCATGGATGTACTGTTCTCCCTGTTACATGGCCATAGCAGAGCCAGAGACAGAGACAGAAGAGGAACCAGAGAATCTGTTCTTCTGTTACAGAGCTCCTACAGAGGCAGAAGCAGAAGCAAAAGCAGCAACAGAGACAGAAGCAGAAGCAGAGACAGAGACAGAAGAGGATGGATATGATATGGACAAAGAAGATTATGAAAGTGAGCCAGAAGAGTCTATCCCACTTGAAGAGGATACATTTGAGGAAGAAGTTCCAGAAGTATCAGAAGCCGATGAGCTCATGCTACGGGACAGAATGGTGCTGGTACCATTTGGTCTGGTAAATGGATCTTCTCATATGCAAAACTTTTATAAGACGTGGATTAAGAAGAACAAGCCGTCTTTCAGCAGTGGCTCATGTCGTCCTAACCTATCCTTGCCAAAGAAAGATGATGATGATGCACCGTGCCAACAAGCACCAATCCCACAAACCCAACAAGCATCAGAGGGTTCTTGTTATGTGACGTTCCTGGATGTGTCATCTTCAGAAGAGGAGTCTTCAAGTCAAGAGGTAATTAATTTTGAAACTAAATCCGAAACGGCCCTTATCCCATTCCAACATCTCAAGGAGCAACCTAAGTCTCCACCAAAAGAAGAAATCGGTTCTAGTGGGACATCCGAAGAGGATACCACTCCCTTGAAGGAGTCGGATCTGTATCTAGAAGCAGTCCGCGGGACCTTCATCCGTGAAGTAGAAGGTGAAAGGCAGTTAACCTTTGTGGATTCAGAAGGCACTGAACGCCACTTGAAGGTGGGTAGCAGTCTCCCAGAAGAGGAGTTGTCAACCTTGTACAACTTGTTGAAAGAGAATTTGGACGTGTTTGCATGGTCTTACAAAGACCTAAAGGGGATTGATCCCACAATATGTCAACATCATATTGACTTGGAGCCTGATGCCAAGCCAGTACGGCAACGACAAAGGCGAATGAACCCGAATTATTCCACATTGGTGAAAGCGGAGCTGCTGAAGCTTCTAGAAGCCGAGTTCATTTATCCAGTGGCAAACAGTGAATGGGTTTCACCCATCGTGGTTGTACCCAAGAAGAATGGCAAATTGCGAATATGTGTGGATTTCCGAAAGCTTAATTCCAAGACAAAGAAGGATCACTTTCCAATCCCTTTCACAGACCAACTGTTGGACACAGTGGCAGGACATGAGCTTTATTCTCTTCTGGATGGATTCAGCGGATACAACCAAGTCCAAATCGCAGAAGAAGACCAATCCAAAACAACCTTCACCACAGAATGGGGGACCTACGCTTATCGAGTGATGCCATTTGGGCTCTGCAATGCCCCTGCTACTTTCCAACGAGTCATGATGGCTGCCTTTCAAAATCATCTGCACGACTTTATTGAAGTATATTTGGATGACTTCTGTGTCTATAGTTTGATCAGTGAACACTGGGGACATTTGGAACAATGCTTTGACCGATGCCGGGAGTATGGGATTTCCCTCAACCCCGACAAATGCATCTTTGGGGTCTCTTCTGGAGTCCTGTTGGGCCACATTGTCTCAGCACAAGGGATATCAACAGACCCTGCAAAGATCGAAAAGATTGCAGCTCTGACAGCACCCACCAACCTCAAACAGTTGAGGGGATTCCTAGGCCATGTGGGTTACTACAGAAGGTTCATAGCCCATTTTGCAACAAAGGCAACCTCCTTGCACAAGCTTCTGAGGAAAGATGCAGAGTTTACTTGGACGGAAGAATGTGACAAAGCCTTCCACACTCTGAAGCAGTGTCTGATAGAGGCGCCCATCCTGCAACCTCCTGATTGGACGAAAGAGTTCCACGTACACACTGATGCATCAATTGAAGGCTTAGGTGCTGTCCTCTGCCAAAAGGGCTCCTCAAAGTTGGATCAACCGATCTATTACGCAAGCCGAAAAGTCACTGATAGGGAACGGAACTATACAGTGACAGAGCTAGAGTGCTTGGCAATGGTGTTTGCCCTGGAGAAGTTTCGCCACTACCTCCTATCCACCCACTTTAAATTTTATGTGGATCATGAGGCCCTGTCCTTCTTGATGAACAAAGCAGATGTGAAAGGACGATTGATGAGATGGCTCCTTCTATTCCAGGAGTTTGATTTTGAGGTGATTACTAAGCCTGGTCGTTCCCATGTTCTGGCTGATCATCTGTCGCGTATCCCACAAACTGCAGACGAGGAGCAGGATGATCCAGACCTCCCTGATGCTTCCCTATTCTTGGTGGAAACTGTAACTCCGTGGTATGCAGACATTGCCAATCTGCTGGCAACCCACCAGTACCCTCCTGGTATTTCTAGTCGGGAAAGGAAGAAGCTTATGTTAGAATCAGCCCCCTACACCCTGCTAGGCGGTGCATTGTACAAGAAAGGCAAAGATGAAGTGCTCCGAAGATGTGTTGCAGGAGAAGAGATTGGGATTGTTTTGAAGGCTTGCCACGACGAGCCATGTGGAGGTCACTTTGCAGGAGAAGCTACAGCCAGGAAGGCTCTGCTAGCAGGATATTGGTGGCCTACCATTCATAAGGATGCCTATGATTACTGTAAAAGATGTGATGCTTGTCAAAGAATGGGGAAACCCACGAAGACAAGTGCCATGCCGTTGCAACCTATCCTTCCTTTGAAGCCATTTGAGAAGTGGGGCATTGACTTCGTAGGTCCGATCGACCCTCCCACCAGAAGGAAACAGAACCGATACATCCTCGTATGTACGGATTATGTTACAAAGTGGTGTGAAGCTAAATCCCTAAAGCGGGACGATGGTAACAGCGTGGCCCTGTTCATGTATGAGAATATCATCACCCGTTTTGGCAGTCCCTTAGAGCTGGTAAGTGACAGAGGCACTCATTTCCTTAACAAAGTCATGGAAGAGTTGACAGAGTTGTATAAGATCCGCCATCGCAAGTCCACTCCTTATTACCCTAGAGCCAACGGCCAAGTCGAGGTCACGAATCGCATCCTCTGCTCGATTCTGACAAGAACAATTGCCCCACATCGTCGTGATTGGGACGATCGACTTACAGAGGCCCTCTGGGCGTACAGAACCTCTCATAAAGCAGCAACAGGACAAACACCCTTCCAGTTGGTGTATGGTACAGAAGCAGTTTTTCCTGTTGAACTGGAACTACCCTCTTTGAGAGTGGCGATCAAAGAGCGTTTGGGGGATGATGATTCACTGCAACGCCGTCTCCTGCACTTGGAATGTTTGGACGAAATTCGTCGGATGGCTCTACAGTGCATGGAAGCCACGCAAGCTCGACGCAAGGCTTACCATGATAGTTTCATCAAGCACAAGGAGTTCAAAGAAGGTGATTTGGTCCTAGCCTATGATTCACGCTTTGGCAAGTTTCCTGGCAAGCTCCAACAGCGGTGGATGGGCCCCTATACGGTACTTGCCGTCAACCCTAATGGCTCTGTCCAAGTACAGACCGTTAATGCCTCTGATGATCTGATCAATGGATATCACCTGAAGAAGTACTTCCCTCCTTGGGGATCTTGACAATTACGGTCACTTGATCCTTTCCCTCATTGGCGCGGCACTGTACTTCTTATGATGCTACTTCTGTTAGCCGTTCTTCAATCACTCCTGATGAAGTGGATGCAACCCTCTGTCCCCTCAAAACCCCCTTTCAGCCTTGATCTCTTATCCTCTATTTTCCACCAGCGACAGTGGCGAGGTGGGTTCTGACACATGGTCTTTCCACCATTCCCTTGTTCAATTTGAAGAAAAGAGAAAAAAAAAACAAGAAAAAAAAACATATCGGTCATGGGAGAAAAGGACTTAGGTCCCTGTCATGCCGACCTATTCTTCGAGAAAAGGTGGAAACACCCTCGGGAATAGGGAAAAAAGAAAAGAAGAAAAAAAAACAAGAAAAAAAAAACAAAACAAATCTGTTATGAGAGAAAAGGAAGCAATTCCCTGTCATAGCGGGCCTCGTTCCAAGAAAAGGTGGTAAACACCCTTGGGCGAGAAGCTGGCTGTGGAAAAGGTGGTAACACCCAGCAGTCCAGAAAGTGGATTCATTAATTGATATCCCTAGGATCCAATTCTGACGCTGCCTCCCTTGGTACGCTGTGTCCTGGGTCTCTTTGCAAAGTGACTACCTGTCCTCTAGCAGACGACATGTTCCTATCCAACACAACATTCGATTTGATGGCTACCTCCCTGGGTACGCCTCCTCAACAACTGATGACGCGATCTTCATCGACAACCCCTTGAGTGATGTGAGCTTTCATCCTAACCGGATGGGGAAGTGAGTACGGTTGCCCTCTGTATCTATTAACAGAGAGTGAGACAGGGGGTGGGGCGAGAGACCAGTCTTTTCTCTTCAAATCGAATGAGAGGTGAGAAGTGTGAATGAAGTGTTGCACGCACGGGATGGGCCTCTCAAAGCACAACGCACGATTTGTTTCTGTGCACTGCACTATAAGGCTCCCTGGCCTTCATTCTCGCACTGTATGCCGGCACAGGGCGGGATGCACAGTTGCACCATCAACTGCGCGCAAGGCATACACCCTTTGCACAAGTGATTGTGAGGATTACATCAATGGGTTTCAGGAAAAGGCTGCCCTTCGGTATCTATCAACAGAGCGTGAGACAGAGGGTGGGTTGAGTGTGACTGGAGTTTCTTCAATCAATTACCGAGAGGTGAGATTGAGGGACGTTACGACACTTGGAGTCAGGTATGTTCCCGTTTCCCTATGCACCCACGGGATGGGTCTTTACCGTCATCACAAGACACATCACCCTGTTCTGTACACTGCACTGTAAGGCTCCCTTGCCTTTCTCCTTGCACCTATGCCAGACGGGTTGGACGCACTAATGCACCATCAACTGTGCACCCTGGCATACTCCCTTTGCACCATTCCCCCTTGTTGATTCCTAAACCGGGTATGAGATATGGGTCTTAATCCTTATTCTTCAAGAGATATTAGTCATGGGGCGAGTGACTGATCTTTCATTCCAATTGAGTGACTGTGAGTTGAGTGCAATATCCCTCATCATCGACGAATTTCCTGCGATTCCTTCCATCAGCTACCTCCCTGGGTGCTGCCGCGTGGTCCCTTCCATGACGGACGTGTGCCAAGAAGATGCCTTGGTCCCTCCAGCGCCGACAACAACACTGGACGTGCCATCGACACTCAACCTTGATTCTTGACGAAACGGGCCAAGTTTTTCTAACCCTACAACTTCTGTTTCTTAGTGATGGTCATGTTTTAAGTGTGGGGAAGTTAGTGGATGGTCTGTGGCGTGGTCCTAGGTCCCTATTGTTCGGTTAACCCTATCCGTTAAGGTCTTAAGTGTGGGGACGCGTCCCTGCGCGTCTACCGTGCATATCCTTTGCATATGCCTCAACCTGTTCATGCATGAATACCATGATTTGCTTTTACCCTGATGGGGTCCCTTCCCGCCCGCCCGGTTATGTTCCACCCACCCTTGGGGCTGTTCCCTTGCAGTTTTCCTTCATTCCCTGATTTTGAGGTCCTTCCATGTGAATGCATCCTAAGTTCACCAAAATCCAAATCCAACCTTATAGCCTTGTTCCTCCCATTGAACGGTCCATTTTTCCTTTTTACCTACCCCTGTTCCGGTGCACGGTTTTCGAGTTATTAATTTTTGAAACATTTTACGCAATTTAGACGGTTTTCCATGTGAACGCGCCCTTTTTCGATTTTATGAATCTCCACGCGCCTCGGTCGTGTCCGCGAAACCCGTACCGTCTTCCTCGCGTCGTTTCAATCCCGTCACGGCAAATTTTTTTTACCCCGCCCCGCGCACGTGCGCGGGACGGGGATCCGCCCCCTCTTGACCCCGCCCATCCTCCCTTTCCCCTGCCCGCCCACCTTTTATTTAAAAAACAAAAAAAAATATATATATATATATATATATAATAATTAAAAAAAAACCAACGGCCACCCCCTCCCGCCAACCGTCCCTTCTCTCTCTCTTCTCTCTCTTTCTCTTTCTTTCTCTCTTCTCTCTCTCTCTCTTTCTCTCTGCGTATCCTCTCCCTTCTCTCCTGCCCACGACTCCCTCCATCTCCACCCACTCTCTCTCTCTCTCTCTCTCTCTTTCTCTCTACGTATCCTCTCCCTTCTCTCCTGCCCACGACTCCCTCCATCTCCATCCACTCTCTCTCTCTCTCTCTCACTCTGCACCTTCTCCATCTCCACTTCCCCTCCTTGTCTTCTCCCTCTCCTCCCACTCTTCTTCCTCTCCCTCTCCTCCTTCTCCTCCCACTCCTCCTCCTCCTCTTCTCCTCCCTCCCTACTCTCCCCTACCTGTCCGCCATTCTGCCGCCTGGGCCCCCGCCCTAGACGCCGTCAAAACCGCCCGCTCCTGTGGCCTTTCGCCTCGCCACCCTTGGTCGCCATCATCCGCCCGTAGCGCCGCCGTCGTCGCCTCCAGGCCGCCGCAGCGCTACCTTGCCGCCGTCGTGTTGCCCTCGGCCGCCGTCGTGTTGCCCCTCCCCCGTGAAGCCGCCGCGCCTCCTCGCGAACGCCGCCGTCGCCCGCCAGTCGCACCGTCGCCGCCGCGTCTCCCCGCCCTCGCCGCCCGGATCGCTCTGTCGCCGCCTTCTCGCCGCCTGCACCACCTCCCTTCTCCTCCCCCACCCCCATCTCCTCCTCCTCCCATCCTCAGGTTTAAATTCCTAACCTTAGTTAGGTTAATTACTAACCTAAGTTAGATTAACCACTAACCTAAGTCAATATTTAACTAGGGTTAGGTTAATTCTAACCTACCTCTAGTTAGTCCACTGACCTACCTCAGGTTAGTTTTTCCCCCCACTAACTCACCCTAGGTTAGTTAGTACTAACTAGACTTAGTTAGACTTACCAGACTAACCTAGGTAGACTTACCTAACTAGACTTAGTTAGACTTACCAGACTAACCTAGGTAGACTTACCTAACTAGACTTAGTTAGACTTACCAGACTAACCTGACTAACCTGACTTATGACTAATGTGACTAATGTGATTAATGTGACTAAATTAATCACTCCATTAATTTTTCCCTAAAAAAATTTTCAAAAAAATTTCTAAAAATTCCTTCTATCAGTTGCCAATTTTTGGACCTTTGTCTGCTAGGAATTGCCTTCCCTATAATTTCAGAAAATCCATCTTTCCTAAATTACCCTTAAATTGCCAAAAAAAAATATGGAAAAATCATTTTAAAAATTGTAAAAAATTCTAAAAAATTCTAAAAAATTTCTCAAAAATTTTCCTCACCTCCCTTACTCATTTTTCATTTATTCAAACATTAAGAATCACAACTTCAAATAAAATAAAATAAATAAAAATAAAAAACCACCATAAACCAAATTAACACATCTGCTAAGGTGTTCTCATTGTTGTTTCATCAGTGCTTTTTGCTTTTCCTTTACTGGGACTCTTCTGTGCGCATTCCTGCATTCCATACACACCCTTCCAGGTATTTATTTTATGTTATTTATTTATTTATTTTCCCCCTTAATCACAAATAATTGTTAAAATAAATTCTTTAATCCACCCACAGTTTCCACGCGCATTCGCGCTCAACACACATATTTTTTTAATTAAAATAAACCAGCCGTTCACTTAGCACGCGCTACGTGCGCTACAGAGGCACTAAAATTTTTAATTAAAATCAACCAGCCGTCACTTGAGCACGCGCTGGCAAAAAAGCGCTCCACATCACCTTAAATTATAATCAATGAATTGCATTTAGAGACCCAGTCGAGAATCGAAGTCCGGGAATCGTATAAAAGCACCGTTTAACCTAATAATTGGTAATTAAATTTATAATAAGGAACCGCCGTTTTCTTATTAAGGTTATCACCTAATAAAAATTCACCCATTTTTAATAATTGATTACAATCAACTCTTCATTAAATTAATCCCCCCTCACTGCACTTACTTCCTCTTTTTAATGAACCGATTCGTGGGATGGGTATACGCAGTTATTAGTGTTCTTTTCCATGGTCCAGTCTTGGTTCTATCACAGATGTCGTATTGATATGTGTCGGATATGGTATGGTTTTGGTTTCATGTCTTAGTTACGGTTACGGGTACGGTATGCAGTTTTTTTTCTTTTATTGCCTGATCCGGGGTTCAGGGTGTTTGTTTGATGCATCGCATGAAGCTTTCGGTCGCATTTGTCTCGAGGTCATGTCAATTTTTTTTCTAGGATGTGGTTTGCCTGGGGTTAGTCGGTCGTGTCACGTTTTTATTGGTAATTCTCTTATCCTTGGTTTTTGTCTGTTGCTTTGCATGCATTCTCCTTGATTGTCTGTGTTTGTGGTGTGTGTGTAACCATCTGAATGGCGCCTTCTCATGCTCCTCCCCCTATCCAGTACGTCCCATTAGTTAGTAGGGATTACTCGTCCCTACTTACTTTTGAGCCCCTCACGAAGGCAGGACTTGCTGCTTTTGTGGCCACTCCTTTTCCATTACTTCCTGAGGATCCGTCCGTAAGTGATGAGTTCCTGGCCTCTTACAGCAAGAAGACAGGAGTAGTCCAAGGCATGTCTATGACATTGACGTCTCGAGGCTTAGGGAAGGCTTTGTCCTTACCCTCCAAAGGAGAACCTTTTGTGACCACTCGTCAGCTCTTCTCTAATGAAGAGATTCTCAAACTGTTGCTGAAGCAGACAAGGGAAGTCCTTGATGTTAAGAAAGTGATAAACTCTTCAGGAGTTTCGTTTTCTATGATTACTGATCCCGTCTAGAAGACGATGTGCCAGTTCCTTCAGGACAGGTTCATGCCTGCCAAAACGCCATCCCACTATTTGTCCAAAGAGCTTTTCACAGCTTCCAGGATGGTGCTAAAAGGAGTTGCCATTGATTGGAGCACATACCTCCTTACTAAGATGGATCAGCATTTTGTTAAAGTCACGAGGGGTAATGTTACCAATGTTACCTATGGATCATATTTGTCTGCCTTCTTGACCTATTCGGGTTTACAGAAGACTGTGCCTCCACCTCCTCCATCAGATCCAGTACCTCCTCTTCCACCTTCAGAAGAGTCAGCACCTATTGACATTGAGGATGATGATTCTCCGCCTCCCCTGGTCATACAGCGCAAACGCTTGAAGAGGGTAGCGGATAAAGCCCCTGTTGTACTTCCCTCAGTGCCTATCCCGGCTACTTCTGGTAGTGACCTCCCTGGGTTTCTCACTTGCAATAATCTGTTTCGAGCACATAGAGAAGGATCCTTGGAGATCTCAGTTCCTTCCCTGAACAGTCTCGTCTCAGGAGATGCCATTCCTTTCCTCTGCAAGGATATTCAAAGTTCCATTGAGTTGTCAGTGACAGCCTGTGTTCAACAGCTGTACGCATCTTTCTATGAGGAGCTCATGCAGTCCAAAGACCAGTTGCATAAGGCAACATCTGAGTTAGCTTCTGCTAAGGATACCCTAGCAGATCTATTTAAGCAAATGGAACAGCAAACCCAACTGGTTGCCATTCAAAGTGATGAGATTTCTTCATTGAAGACCCAGTTATTCGAGGCTCAGTCACAGGTTACTAGCCTTTCAGCAGAGAAGGAGAGGATGTCCAGTGAAGCGAAAGAATTCCAAGTTCTTTTAGATGACAAGCTTTTAGCTTTACAGATGGCTAATGACACAGTGGCCAACCAAGCCTCCCAAATCCAGCAGTTGCAGGATCAGCTTGCAAAGTTCCGCTCTGTTCCTCCAAGCCCTCCTGTTCCATTAATTCCTTCTCTTTCACAGCAGGACTTGGCTGCCCTACAGAGACAGGCTACTTTGTGCCCTCTATTCCAAGACAAAGTGGAAAGATTGCAGTCCAGAATGGACTTGTTATGGTCTACCTTTGAACAGTTTCAGGAATATGTTTTACCAGACCATTCTTTCTTTGTCCACTACCACTTGCAGAAGTTGGTCTTCTATATGAAGCTTTCCACGATGGATTTACCTTTTCCAGAGGATGGCTGGAGTGGGGCTTGGTCTGCTGAGTTGTTGACAGAGGTAGTTAGAATGCTCTTTGAAGATTCTGTCACGCCAGACACCATGCTGATGTCATACATGTATCTCCGAGGAGATTTGTTAATTCCAGATGAGGTAGATATGGCATGGTATGTGGGGGATGTGGTCTTACAGGCTGTTCTATATGTCAATCATTTGGAGTTGCGCATAGCTGATATGTTCCAGAGTTATTCCTCCAAAGTGGTTGATTGTCAGGATAATTCGTGGCATCCCATGATTGATTCGGTGGTCCTCAATCAAAGACAAAACACAGCTCCTACCTTTAACCAGAGTACTAACCAACTGAGGATGGATCTCTTAACCTATCTTTCCAAACATAATCCATTTGATGCTATCTTCTTTGATGCCTATCATAGACGATCTCTTTTGGGACCTTCTGTTCCTACCCTCCTTTATTACCAACAATTGGCTCACCGCTATGCTATATATTTTTCCCTTTGTCAATCTAGTTCCCCAGTAATTTTACCACTTCTTTTCCAACCTTCCAATTTCCCTCAAATTCCTATTTTCACTTACTGTTCCTTTATTGAGGATAGGGTATTTTCCCCTTCTCCACCCTGTCCTTCACCCCTCATTAATGTACCCTCCACATTTCCTATTTATCAGTTAACCCCGTTCCTTAGTGATTCCTTAGAAATTTTTGCCACTCCTTCTTTAACCTTTTCTTCCTTTTATGATTTTTCCTATCCTTCCCTACATCCACTTTCTCTTATTCCATTACCCTCTCCTAACACTTCCATATCTCACCCACCTCAGTTGGTTAGTGACTGTGCCGGTTTTGATACTCAGATTTCCAGAAGAAGGGGATGGAGTTCGGATGATTGCCTTACAGGACCGCAGATTAATTGGCCCGTAATTCCAGGGGAATGGACAGCTTCCAGTCAAGCTTATCAAAACTATGTTCATTTTGCCCAACAATATTCACAATCTGCAGATCCCTCAGTGAGATTAACTGCTCACTTTGCTTGGTACCTGGCGTATATGCATAGGCACTCTCATACTGATTCAAAGCCTATCCCAAAGTTGTGCATGAATGTCAATGTTAGCATTGATTCCCAGCAGTTGGAGATATTGTATTTTCATGCCCTCTGTTTGCCTAGCAGATACTTAGTCCTATTGGAAAGGATGTGTTGTCTCCAACTTTTTCAAAATCCTCCCAAAAACTTTGTAGATGAATCCTTATCTATGGATCGATTCCGACAACATCAATCTTTTAAGAGGGATCATCTTCATTGATACCTTTCCAATGTATAGTGCAAGCTTTTTAATACCAAACTCTTCTTTTTGAAGAAGTCATTCAGATGGTTGTGTTGTGTATTAGTGTTTGTGTTGTGAGTTTATTTATGTCAAACGAACGTGGTGGTTTCCTATTGGATTTTGTGTACGAGCTATGTTTTGGAGATTTGTCGAGATGAGGTCGTGGTTGGAGAATTAAAGCTGATGCTGATGAAGAAGAAGCAAACTCTTATATCCTTTACAAATTTGTGGTGATTTTTAGTTTGATAAGAGGTGTTAATGTATAAAGAGTTTTCCTTTCTTTGTATTTTTATATCAGAAACAGGTTATAAGTTGGGGTCGTGGTGGATGGATTTTTTGTAAGAAGATAATGAAGATCACAGTGAAGCTTTTCTATGAACTTGTATTACCTTTTTCCTGGGTCGCGAGGACACTTCCTTATTAAGTGTGGGGATATGTTGAGTGTTAAAATGACTTGTTTTTTGGCTGATTTTTGTTGTTTTTGAGAGCTGAATGGTTGATTTTATGGGATGATTGATTGATTTGGAAGTGGATTGAGAGTGTTTTAGATGATAATGATTGTGTTTTGGAAGATCATGATGTTTGTTGATGGTTCTGTGATGTTCTGATAGGTTCTGATTGGTTCTGTATACCTTCTGTTTTGCTCTGTTTTGGTCTGTTTTGTTCTGATTGTCTTCTGTAAGGAGGGATGGAGTATTGATTGATGAAGAATGAGATATTGTGAAAGCTTAGTGAATGTTTTGTGAGAGTTTGAAATGGTTTGAGAGTGAGTTATGAGGTTTTGATGACCTTCTGTAACCTTCTGTAGGTCTTCTGTAGAGCTTCTGCTTCTGTTCTGTTTCTGTTCTGCTTCTGTACTGTAGCTGTTCTGGTACTGTTCTGTAGACTGTTCTGTAAGTGTTCTGTGGAATGTATGTGTGACTTTTGGGAAAGTTTTCTAGCCTTGGAAAGAGGTGAATACAAGTGCAAAAGAGCTGAAAGAAGTGGAAGAAGAAGCTGCTGAAGACTCAAGTGAAGACTAGAGTGAAGTGATAGTAGTGAGCTGTGAAGAGACACTGTAGTGGCTCTGGTGACCCTTCATATCAGACATACCTCTTGGGAGGGGTATCCACGACCTAAGAGTGATTATTGAGAGTAATTTTTGAGAGATTGTAGTGAGGATATGATGTATTATTGATGGAGTGAGAGAGAGAGAGTGAGAGATAGCCAATTCTATTGAAACAGAGTGATTGTATAAGAGAGATTGAGAGAGAAGACTATGAAGATATTGAAGATGAATACTATGTGATGTATTTCCATTCAAAGATGGTGTATTTCTTTGCTTTCTTTGTTCTATTGATGGATTTTATGAAGATGTTGAAGAATATGGTTGATTCTATTAAAAACCGTGGGAGATTTACATGATGCTGCATGAAGATTTGTTGTGCCTGGTGTTCTTTTCTTCATTATGATCCTATGAAACATGATAAACAAGCTTGTTGATGTTACAAGATAGATTTTCTTGCAAGAGAATTCCCTTTTCCTTGGTGTTCCTCTCGGGGCTCCAGAGCATGTGAACAAACTCAAAAGGGATTTTGGTTGTTCATTGTAGGGGATGAGAGAGAGATGATAAAGTTGTGGCTATTGTCGTCTGTGCAAAATATGGAGAATGAGAGGAAGAAGATAGGAAGAGAGGAGTGGAGTGGGAGGTCTCTCTCTCTCTCTCTCTCTCTCTCTCTCTCTCTCTCTCTCTCTCTCTCTCTCTCTCTCTCTCTCTCTCTCTCTCTCTGTCAACACCAACATACACACGCACTCAGTCTCTCTGTCTCTCTGTCTCTCTCTGTAATATCCTGCGCCCCATGGACCACAGCTCGGGACTCTCCTCTCTTTTCGACGATTGGAGCTGCAGTGTCGACGAGATTGACGAATGGATCCTTTCCCCCGACCACCCCTTCGTATTTTCCGGTCTCGACGAAATCATGCATGGACCAACTCCTTCAGATCCAGGAGCAGGATCAGTCTATCAGACATCTTATAGTGACGGCCTCCCGACGTGCGATGGTGGAAGCTATGCTGAGGATCATATACAACTGTTCAATTGATGTGATGGATCCAGTTCATTTAGGTCTTTAGATAAGCGCTCGTATATACTATAGCCAATAGCCATATCTGCGTGCTCACACACACACACAGTCTCTCTCTCTCTCTCTCTCTCTAGGATGAGGATATTGTAAACTGTAAGTGTCGGGATCAGAAGAGAGAGACCATTGCTTCGATCTTCTTCTCGCCTACTCCTTCTCCTTAATAGAGAGAGAGATCGATCGATCGATCGATCTAGCTGCTTCTCAAGTACATACAGCTTCTTTTCCTTTTCCTGCTCCGTCTTCATCAGCTTCTTCTTCCTCCGCCATTTTAGTACCGACTTTTACCTTCTTCTTCTTTCTTGTGTGACATATGAGCTGCTAGCCTAGTCGCCATGTCTTATCCCACCGTCCTCATAGCCGAGGCTTACCTTAGAGGCAAAATGGTTGCCGCCTCTTCTTCTTCCTCCTCCTCTAAACTGCAAGATAAGAAGAAGCCTTCATCGTCACCATCACCAGCTTCTCCTTCGTCTGAGAAAGCCTCCTCCTCCTCTGTTTGCTTATCACAAGTGAGAGCAGTTGCCACATCAAGCCTTCAACTTCTCGCCTCTCTCCACACAGCAAGCTCCAATACACTTTTCTCATTTTCTTCTTGCAAAGCTTGAGAGCATCCATGAGTAGCCCCCTGGCAGGATCGCCAAAAATGAACAGCCCAAGGACAGCACCTAATCTACCAAGAGAGCAGGCCTCATGGTGGCATCTACAATGCCCGTGCTCTCCAAAACCTGCAAGAAACGCCCTTCCTCTCAACAAGAAACCATGCTCACACACAAGATTTGGGCACACAAGAGATAAGACCATCATCTTCATCCTCAAAGCAAGAGAGCACAAGAAAGGAAAGAGAGCAAGAGTTGTGCCAATGCAAGAGTGAAAAGAAGATACGTGCAAGAAGCTAGATAAAGGAGAGGAAGAGAAGTTGTAACTCCCCAAACCACCTTTTCCTTTTCCCACAAATTGCATGGCTCTTCATTTCCACCTTTTCATATTCCTTTAAGGGTTTGTTTTACATGAGCATTCTTAGACCTTAGAAAGGAGGTCTATAAACATTGAAACATTAAAACCTTTCAACTTTTGCAAAACACACACACTACTTCTCATGCTCATGGCTTTACAATGTGGACCCAATAAAATACCATGGCAAATTACAAAGAATATTATCAATGATAGCTGCTTGAATTTTCTTTTTGCCGATGTAGACCCCATTTTGTGCCTTTTTCTCGCATAAATTTTGGGTTATCAGTACACAAGGTATCCTTGTGCGAGAAGTTGACGGGGACGTGTGTTCTTTTCAGGCGTCATGTTAATTTAATGTGCACGTGGGTGATTCCATAGCAGGCGATTTTGCAAAATACATATTTAAATTAATAGACCTTAATGAGTTTAGAGTGCACTCGTATTAAATTAAGGTTAGGACAGAGTTCCAACCTATTTAATTATTTTGTAGCTTAAGACTGCTAGCTATTCACTTTTGTGGGTTTTATCTTATTATTTTCTAACAATTGTGAATGCTTCAGTTGATGTGTTGAGCAGGTAGCAGTGGCATTGGAAAGCATTGGGCGATGGCATGTATTCAGATTACCTAGAAGAAATTATTATTTTTGATGGGTGCATATCTTATCACTTAAGGCGTGGCATCAATATTTATTTAGGTGCGCTTATTTATTAAAGTGCTTGATAAATATTTATTATTTTGTATTCGCATAGGAACTTGATTTTAAATATTTCATTATTGGACATTGCATTTGGGCACAACTCGACTTTTTGAACACCCAAACACTTTACTCTTTATTTGGGCAAAATTAAACACAAAAGCTAAAAGCATGCTAATTGTAAATTTGGCTATTTTTGAGCTTGGAGATTAATAAATTTATAAATAAATACCTTATGAAGTGCTCACACAAGGCATGGAGGGAGATTGTACCCAATTTACCTTTTTGTCTCATGTCGTGCAAACCTTTCTTCTTGCTTTATGAGTTTTTGTAGAGTTCTCTGTTCTTGGGGACCTTCTGGCGTTCACTACGCATGCATACAACATCTGATTTGTACACCAACACCATACGTGCTAAGAAACCATAGCCAAGGTGGCTATGCATGAAAGTATATTTCCATGGAAGGCTGAGAATCATAGATGAATGCTGCAACATGAATACTCACCTCATGCCAAGGTGGGACATGGTATGCACCCCATGATCTTGGTGGCTAAGAGTATGCACCCTCTTAGATGGTGGGAGGAAGGAATCCTCAAATCTTGTATTCTTCAAAATGGCCAAAAAGATCATTCACATGTTACATCTCTCCCTTTTATACTTAACCCTAGGCTAAGGCATTTATGCTTTATTACAAGCCATCCCGACCTAAAAGAGCTTTGTCCTCAAAGCTAGAATTGGGACAATTTACAAGGAAAGATTAGAAGGATAGTTTTGTAAGTAATGGATCCATGCCGAAATGAAACTCCAAGTTGAAGAAGATCTCATATGTTAATGAAATAGAAGTATGAAAACTGAGTATATTGCTGGAAATCGTCCAAAATAGGCTGATGCACAAGAATGGCTATAACGTGAAGAAGAAATGTCCAATCACCATGTATGAGATATAGAAATGTAGAGAACAATCCCTAGTATCCAGCCATGCCATTAAAATTCAATTTTGATTATAGTAAAACAATTATTTTTATGATAGAATTTTTATACACCAAGCTATCTTGTTCAGGATTTACTCTATTTCTTGCAAAAGCCATGGAAAAGAATCAAGGTATGATGATGGTTTCCAAGTAGACTATGGATTGGTGTAATTTGTAAAACATGGCAATAAGAGTTGCCCATAACTTGTGATAGAAGAGTCCAAATGGCACAAATAAAGTCTTGTTGGATAGAAAAGACCATAAGGAACCTATCCAGCACATAGAATTCAATCATGTTACCAAAAGCACCATGTAATTCATGACAGAAAATTCACATAGCAAGTTGTCCATTGTCTTGTAACTACAATAATCCCAATGTTTTGAAGGAATCATGAAGCCTTAGAGAGGATGATTGAATATGTTGAGGAATCAATATTGCAAGTGTCCCACCAACAATGAAAGTCATTGAAGTCCCACATGCCTCCTGGGTCAAATGGATATCCATCAAAATAGTCATCACAACCATAAGTTCCTTATGCAAAAAAATAGATCCCATCATTGCCTCCTGGGTCAAATGGAAACAAGGAAGCATCATCATGATCCCCTAGATCAAATGGAAAGATAAGGTCATCAATTGAGAACATGTCATCTGAGTCCATAGATAGGTGTTTGGATTCATGAAGCTCCTTTACATGTCCCTCTTCAATTACTGCATTCACTTGGTTTTTAGATTGATGTAGGTTAGAAAGCTAATAGATATCATGATTAACTTCAAAGGATTTGTAAGACTCTCCATCTTGGTCTTTACAATCCACTACCTCTTCGGCCTCTTCGGCCTCCTCTCCATTATCCGAAAACTCTATAACCAACAATACTTTAGCATTCGTTTTCTTACATACATCTTTATGATTAGAAGATATTGGTTCAGCACATCTATAACATAAGCCTTGTGCATGTAGTCCTCTAATATCATCACTAGTTAAGAGTTTTCCTCAAATAACATCATGTTGCCCACTATGATTGTCATACTTCTCATGATAAAATGGTTTTCCATAGTCATGATCACATTCATTTCTACTAGCATAATGTTGATGTCCAAGAAACAATTGATTATCATCATAATATTGACTATGGGATGGCTCATCATCATAGAAGTACTGATCAACATACTGCCCATGTTCACTTGCATAATGCTACTCATATCCAAGATCATAATCATATACATGTTGCTACCCATTCATGTATGACTGTCCATTTATATACATATCAAAAGAGTTGAAACCATTCTCAAATCCTTGTGGCCTTCCCACATGATTCCCATTCATGGAAAAGTGTCCAAAATTATTGCAAGGGTGTCCTTGCTTTTGTGGCTGACCATAAACATAATGATTGACATGTTGTTGCTATCCAAAGATATGATGATTATTATTTGTATGCTGAGAGTTCTCATCACCGTTATATACATGTTGTTGGTCACATCAATGCTCCTTGTACTCTTCGTCATAATGCAACTGTGGATCATATTCATACTGTTGTCCATAATATCCATGATAAGAATATTGTGGCTCATAATATTGTTGATCATGTGATTGATGTCCATACCTTGCGTATTATTCATAATCTTCATGATAACCATGCTGTTTGTTTGCATAGTGTACTTGTTCCTGCATAGTTACTTCAAATGCATAGAAAAATGGTGACTCAGTGCTATTCATTTTCAGTTGCAAGTAGCCAAAGTAGGGGAAATAATCTCTTCTAGATTCATCAACGCATTGTGATCTACTCTAGACAACGAGTTTGACTAGTGATCAGTCCTATATCATGACATCAAGTCTCGGTTATCACATGTACAATGTATGTAGGTCTACAGCCCCTTGGAGAGCTGATTGGATGATTTACTTGTAAAAAAAGTCTGACCAAGTTGCATACTCTGAACCTTTATGATAATGAAGTTTCCTTGTGATATAGCCCTCTCCACACACAATTCATTCTTGAGATGGTTCCTTCCGTTGATGTTTTTCAACAGCTGAATTCTTAATGAGCTTTCACAATCCTACCTCTACAAAAGTAAGAAATAGTGCACGTAGCAAGTGGATGATCCAACTTTGTTTGATTCCCTTTGAACTCTTGAATCAAATAATAGCCTTCGGCTTGTGAGATTCATGCAACCCCTTCAAAATTGCTACATTGACAGCATTAATAATGATGGAATAGCCATCAAAGTTACTACACTGCTACATTGACTCCAAAAAAAAAACTAACAAATATTGCAGAGAATAAAAGCTGTGAAGGGGGCTGTAGTGTATGCACCACCATATGAACATAGTCCTTGACTTCTCCTACATCACCTCTCCTTCTTCATCCTTTAGGCGAGGAGTTTTTTTTTCCTTCTATTGCAGTGAGATGAGTTGAACCTCTTGAACCTCCTCCATCAACACCTATGAAAGAGGATGCACCAAAAGTAGATACACCCTTCTCAAACCTGAAAGGTTATGGCCCCAAAGAACATATCATAAAGGCCAATGTTGAAGAGTTTTTTTAGCTTCTGGTGCTCCAACTCCCACAAAATTAACTGAGAAGCCACTCGAGACTCTTGGCTTTGAGGAGTGAGCTAGACAATCTGTAGGACTGTTATGCAAAACATTGATAAAAAAAGATCTAGGGCAACCATTATAGAGTACATTAAGACACTTTTATTAGGCCTATGTTGTTGAGCCTAGTGTAGCTGACACTATCATCATTCTACGAGGGCTAAAAGAGAAGTATGAGGGACACCACGGTGTTCGAATCATAGACAGGGCATTGGTGGTCGCAATACAACTTTCAAACCATTATATCACAGGTTGTCACCTGCCAGATAAAGCAATAGGTCTTGTACTCAAGTCCATTTGCAACATGAACATTGCTCATAGCCTTTCACAAGTTGTTCTCAACCCCTACAGGGCTTTGGCATTGCCTGTAATGTCCTTTTTTTGTATTTCCTCTTGAATTCTTAAATAGAATGATTTACCATGCAGAGAATGATTTACCATACGGTTATCAAAGCCTTATCCTCCTAGGTGCGTATCACCAGGCAAAGATGCCTTCTTCACCAAAGATGCCTTCTTCGGTAGTCAAGAGAGACACTTCAACTGCCCTCTTCATGTGCTTCAAGTGCTGCCCTTTCAGCCACCCTCTCTCAAGCCTCTGCATTGGCCCTCTCCACAAGGGCTTGCTTAGCCCTAGCTTTGGCCTCTCTTGTAACTCTGCCATTACATGCCCACAGAGTGAAGGAGCCAATGTCTATGAAAAGATTGCCAAGACAGTCCTTTCAAAGCTACAAAATGGGACTTCTACAGAAGGATTGCAATCTATCCCTGCCTCTGATAGAAAAGAACCTTGCAGAAACGTATTTCTTACATAGTATTCGAGTTCTCTGACAAATGCAAGCATGACACCACCTGCTATGAATTGTGGCTTATTACCACACATAAATTTCACAAAGAAACCTATTGCGCCATAACTGCAATGTTGAAAAGGATTGATGGGACCTCAAATGGGCCGGCACTGGCTATGGCACTAGCCAGACCTCATTCTCATACCAGACAAACACACCCTCACGGCCTCCCGGGCCAGGAGCCTCTATCTACTGCCAAAGGACGAACTGTCCTAAAGCCTAATCTATGCGTTTTTAGTTTTGTAGTCCAATGTTTCCCTTTCTATAAACTCCACAGACGGAGAACCCATATATATTGGCAATAAAGGCCACGATAATCACATACATGGGAGGCAACCTCTCGGTGGAATCACCGCAGCCCCACTGCAGCTCTCCTGCATCGCAGGGATTGGCCCCTTGATGCGCTGCTCAACATATAGAACAAACGAACAAACTCCACTCTTTCATTTTGAGAGTATTCTAGGAGATACCATGTGTCCTTACCAAATGATTCCCCAAGAAACGAACGTCTATCCTATGGCTTAAGTTGCCTTTCCACTCTCAAGCGTGGGTCATCGTAATCGAAAACAGGTGCTATGCATCTAGTCCTTTGTATTCTGATACCATGGTTGACATGCACATACAAAAGTGGATGATCCTAAAGTGCTCAAACATAACTTTCAATTAGAAACGTATTATGCACAACCAGGCTTTCCAATGCTTATTCACTAACTCGTTACAGCGATGTAAGGATAGCACCAAGACAACACTCGTGCTACTATCCTCTAAATTAAAATACACCAAGCTCTATATCATGATATGCATCAGAAAATCAGCAACAATCAGCACGCAAATCGCACCATTCAAACATCCCACCCCCCTATGTTTAGGTATTGCTTTCGTTGCATAGGTGTAGAGGTTCATTTTGTCATGTTTTGATGTATGAAAAGCGATAAATCACAAACTTTGACAAGGAGATAGGCCAAATTGAGGCTAAACCTCATGCTTTGCCACTACCATACATCCACAAACAATCATTATATTTTTTCTTATTTTTGTGAAGCGTATTTCTATTTTTCCCCTTATTTTCTCTATTTTCTTGATTTATTTGGCAATAAAATATGATATTTTCTGATTTTTCTTACTCCAATCACTTCATGTAATAACATTCAGTTGATTTACCGCTTAAAAATCGCATTTTGGGTTTTACAAGAATTAAATAGCGCAGGTAAATCATTGCAAAATCAAAATTTTCTGATAAACAGCAATTAATCATGATGCAACCAGCACTCACACAAATTTTCATCCAATAAGAACATCATTATCATCATAAAATACCAAAAACCCTTCATTTTCTTCATAAAAATGGTCGTACCGTGTTTTTACGAAACCCAAGACGCATTAAATGACTGCGTGACCAGCGAACGGAGCCTCCATTGCTCTCAATCCAATGATGCACATCAATCTTCAGCATCTCCATCAATCTCCGTCACCATTTTCTTCAATCTCCCTCCCGATTCCTCCTTCAAGATAGTGCGCATGAACAGCCCATAGAGAGGAGAGAAAGGGAGGAGAGAGAAATACTAGATTCTGATCTCTCCATTCAGTCAGCCATATCTCGCACGAAGACCAGTGATAGGATCAGGGAAGAAGGAGAATTTGCCGGGCATTGTCTGTTAGATAGGTTGCTTGCAGCCCCAAAATCGATTTGTGGGGGGGGTCTGATTTTTGTGCGTGCTGTACATGCATCGCCATATCCACACACCACGTGAAAAAATGGGGGGGGGGGGGGGTGCCAAAGGGTACCCCCCTTTAATCTCTCAATGTCCACCTTTTCAAATGTTGGCCAATTTTTGGCCTCTTCCGCGTCCGGACTCCGATTTGACCTCTGAAAAATCCTGCGCGTCCGTCTTGGCATCCTGCACTGACTGGCAGCTCCCGGCATCCCACAAGGCAATCGAAAAAATTATCAAAAATCCACAAGTGTCGCTCAGGCACCTTTTAAAAGCCATCTTTCACTTGGTGCTTAAAATCATCCTAGCTGCAGCCGCCGCCTTCGATGTTGAAAATTTTTCCCCTAAATTCTGGATTAATTTTAGGCACATTGCGGGCTCAAAACTCCGCTCTCATTGGCCACCACAGGGTAGGGCGACTCAGCCCATCGAATCCCACAACAGATCTACACAAAACAACCAAAGGAAGCATCAAGCCAATACAAAATAGATACATATTAAAACACAGCACAATCCTCACCCTACCCCTGACAAAACCAAGGCATGAAATCCACAAGGAGTAGGCCTAGCATAATCTGATAGAAGGTCTGAAGCTAGTTACTAACCGACTGCTCCAACATGGCCAAACTAAAAAAAACTATCAAAGAGGTTGCCCTAAGTGGTGGTCTGAACTACCTACCTAACTAAGGACAACACACCCCAAAAGCTCCTACTAGGCAAGGACTCCTATAGCCTGATCAAGAAGTATTTTGTTTTAGCACATTTCTTCTTTTAGGCTTTTATTCCCCCATACTCGGGCGTGTAAAAAGGAGGGAGCTGAGCGTAGTGACCCAAGGAGAACAGGGCATCGGCATCGGGTCCTGTCTCGATACCCAAGAACCTACCAAGCCCTCGCCAGGCGACACTTAATCCTTTTGTGACGCTCACTTTTATTTTCGCTCCAACCTTCCTTACTTTCTTCTTTTCTAGTGAGACGCCACCCCTAGGAAGACAAGGCATCGGCCCCGGGTCTGACTCGTCCCCGGGAACCTACCAGGCATTCGCAAGGCGATGAGCAACTGCTTATAAATTTTCCTTTCTTTTCTTTTCTATTTTTATAGGGGTTAGAATCCCTTTTTACACACCTTTGTATATATTTATTTTTGTTGAGATATTCGGGGTTTCTTTCTCTCTATCATCATCATTTTTCTCCAACTGGCTTCTCTAATTGTCTCACAACTAACAAGAACTCCTAGAACGGCTGCCTAGCAGTCTAGCAGAATAGGATCAATAGAATTTCCTTCTGAAATAGGTCTTTCGATGCCTAGCAATGTCTTTACAGGAGGCAACGACTACTCAACCCTCCCTCAGATAGACCTAACCTAAACCTGGGACTTCATGCCTTGGACGCCGGTCCCCAATAAAGAAAGAAAAAAATCCCCTACAAGTGCACAAACACATATAACATAAAAACACGGTACTCGTAAAGGAGAAATATCACCTGGATAGGGCTACGAGAAGTCTCCACGCGACATAGGCTCCGTCCAAGCTCTTCTTTGAACCTGTCTAGCACAGGACTAAAATAAGAAACCATTAACCGCACCCATACTAAACAGACAACTGGCCCTCTTGGCCTAATGAAATAAAGCATTTTACTACAAAAACTGATTGGCCCTCTTGGCCTAATGAAATAAAACATTTAAAACCTCGCAAAACTGGCCCTCTTGGCCTAACGAGATCAAACAGAATAGCACCTGCACATCCCTCCCCGAAATATTATAGATATACAATAATATACTCCTTTCCAAGGAGGACAAATAGGGCTCGCAGCCCTAAGCTAAATGCATAAGATTATGACCCATCCCTCCTACATATATGGCAAGAGGCGTACGCATAACATGTTGTCTAATCAGCCTATGGGTCCAGGATAACAATGGTAGATGGGTCTTGTCTACTTTTTGCATCACCCATATCAACCATCGCCTGCCATATATTGCATGCTCCGATAACATTCCCCACAAGCGACCGGGTCCTGTCTCATTATTGATAGCAATATCCAAACTAGGACCACAGTTGAAAAAAATGTCTTCTTCATAAGCAAGGTTTGCTAGTGAATCCGCAAACTGATTCCAGTAACGTGGAATCAGCTGAAGAGACACTCTCTCAAACTCCTCAAGTAGGGTCATGGCAGTTTGATGATACATACAAAGGAGGGGATTTCACATTGTGTATGTCCCATCTAGCTAATTCAAGATCAACTGGGAATCCCCTTTTACTAACAACCGCTGAATACCACCTTGCTTGGCAATATGAAGTCCCATAATCAAGGCTTTATACTCCGCCATGTTGTTAGTGAATCCTACCCCGAGATAAGCAGCTAACTTCATCATAACTCTACGTCGGGGATCTCAGATTACTATTCCAACACTCCCTTTTTTATTAGGGCCCCTAGACGCTCCGTCAAAATATAATGTGTACGTCCACAATGGGTTTACACAGCTTGCCATCACAAACTCCTCTATTCATAATTATGATAGTCAAAATTTAGCATGTTTAGAGGATGAAGGGATGAACTGACGGCTCCATCCCACCTTCTTCATTAAACTCAACAGGCATACTTGTTAACATTCGTAAGCAGTGATGGCAGAAGACTTTGATCTCCCACACAAAGGTTCCATCTTCTTGCTCAATCACTTTGTAACCTTTGCTCCACCAAATAAGTTTCCCCTGATGGTATCTTTGCTCCAGATATGGGTGCTCCAAATAAGGAATTAACCGCCCCATCAACCAGCTTTAAGCTCTTTTGCAGGTCTCAAATCAGCCCCAGCATGGACCTGCAATGCATTTCTTCAGGTTAGCATACTTAGAAATAATAAGGTTTAATCTTATTAATATTAACCTTATTTTTAAATTCTACTCCCTGCAGATCAGCTAATAGAGCCGTAGACCTATTTTTTCCTATCCTGACAATCTTGTAGGGGCCATCCCATCTAGGTTCCAGCTTCCGTGGAAACAGTTCCCTACGTGCATCATAGTGCAGAACTAATTGCCATTTTTTAAAGGTACACTTCTTTGCTTTAAGGTCATGCAATTGCTTCATCTGACGTTTAGCTATCTCCTGGTGTAATAAGCTCTGCAATTTCAGCTCATCCAGGTGGGCTATGGTCGTGAAACGTTCAAAGAGTGCATCCTCATCTCCCAAAGAGTGGTTAATTGCAAACCGTATGGTTGGCAACTCGATTTCGAGGGGTAACACACACTCTTCCCCATAAACTAATTTAAATGGAGTATGGCCGGTAGCTCGCTTGAATGTTGTATTATACGCCCATACTGCCACATACAACTTCCTGTCCCAGTCTCGTTTCTTCTCAGAGACTATTTTAGACAAGATACCCACAAGCTACTTATTAGTACTTTCGACTTGCCCATTGGCTTGCGGATTATAGGGGGTCGTTTTGTTGTGCTTGATTTTCCAAGCTTTAGTCAGGCTTTTGATCACTTTATTCAAAAAGTGGGTTCCACAATCCGACACTAGTTCCTTCGGTGGACTGAAACGGAAGATAATCTGCTCTAAGAGGAAACTTGCAGTCTCTTTTGCATTGTCGTGCCTCATCGCCCGCGCTTCTGACCATTTTGTAAAATAATCAGTTGCTACTAGAATGTACCTCTTCTGGGTAGTAGACGACGGGGTGATAGGACCCACAAAGTCAATGCCCCACTTCTCAAATGGAAGAATAGCCATGATAGGCGTAAGTAGGCGTTTTCTATTCTCTCTGCTGTCATATCTTTGACAGGTATCACATCTCTTAACGTACTCAAAGGAATCTTGGAAGATGGACGGCCACCAATATCCAGCTCTTAAAGCTTTCTGTGCCGTCAACCATCTAGCGAAGTGCCCTCCACATGCAGAGTCATGGCACTCTTCCAAGATGAAAGAAACCTTGTCAAGCATCACACATCGGCGATAGATATCATCAACACTCTACCGATATAGTGTTCCTGCGATCAAGGAAAACTTCAAAGCCTGTTGTCTGATTTTCCTCTTTTCAGATTTTGATAAACCAGCTCCAGTCTCTCCCCTTGATAGATAATGCGTGATAGCAGCATACCAAGATGGGATAAAAGCTGTATCGATTTTAAACATTTCTTCGATATCACTTCCTTCAGCCAAAGTCTCTTTCGCCTCCCCAAAATCCACAAGGCATTCCACAATCCCCTGCAACCTCGGTGGCTTATTCTTAATCTCATAATCGAACTCTTGCAAAGTGATTAACCACTTTGCCATACGATCAGGCAGTTGCAGCTTATTCATAAGCAATCTAAGCCCTTCCGCCTTCGTATAGAAAACTACCTTCTCATAGAGGATGTAGTGCCTGAATTTTTTAGTCGCAAAGACCATCACAAGGCACAACTTCTCCATGTAGATGTAGTTAATTTCTGATATGCCCGATTTTCGACTAGCAAAAGCTATCGGATGATACCACTTTTCCTCCCAGATTTGGGCTAAATAGCAGCTGATGCTATGCATGGTGGCTGCTGAAAAAATGTAAAATACCTCGCCTCTTTTAGGTGCTTTTAAAACTAGTGCTTTTACTAGCTCCTGTTTCACATCCTCGAAAGCTACCTTACAAGGGTCGCTCCATACAAATAGACAGCTAAAGGATAATAAGTTCGTTAATGGCAACCTCCTTTCTGCCAAGGCATTTATAAACCTCTGATAGTACCCTATTGATGACAGAAAGCTATGTACCTCTTTCGGAGTGCGTGGTGGACTCATAGCGACTATAACCTTGATCTTTTCAGGGTCAGTTGTTTCGATCCCTACTGAACTGACCACATGGCCTAGCAATAGCCCATAACGCACTCCAAAGACACACTTCCATGGGTTAAGAGCGATACAAAATCATCTGCACTGCTCAAAGCACTTTCTTAGGATAATTAGCATCCTTTTCCTTACAGTGGCTGCCCCCAGGTCATCGATAAATACTTTCAACTCATCTGGGGAGATGTCACCAAAGGACTTGTCTGTTGTTCGTTGCCATGATCCAGGTGCATTGCACAATCCAAAGGCCATCACATGGTATGCAAAAGTACCAAAGACAATAATGAAAGTTGTTTTCAACTTGTCCTCTTCTGCAATTTCCATCTGGTTGTAACCCGCAAAGCAATCCATAAACGAATATATTTCCCTACCTGCTAATTGATCCAAAATCTGGTCAATAAATGGCAACGGGTAGTAATCCTTAACCGTCTACTTATTCAGCTCTCTCAAATCTACACATAGTCAGATCTGGTTGTTTTTCTTCTTCTTGATGACAACTGGTGAACACCATTCTGTGTGCTGTACAGGGAAGATTAAACCATCTTTCCGCAACTTCTGTAACTCCTCAAACAGCTCGTCCCTCAATTCAAAAGGTATATGCCTTACTTTCTGACACACAGGACAACTGCCTTCTTTTATAGGAATAGTATGAACAGCCAGGCTGGGGGGAATACCTCTCAACTCATCATAACTCCAAGCAAAGATGTCACGGAATTCTTGAATCAAGGACACATAGTCCTCCCTTTCTGCTGAACTGAGCATGGAACCTAATTTAATTGGCCGTGAGTCACCTGGCGTGCCAAGGTCCAACTCAATCACATTCACATCTCTTATCCTATCTTGCAGCACTATCGGCTCATTTAAAGTTATCTGATAAATATCCTCTGTAGTGGACCCCTCTTTAGATTCATCACTAAATGATATCTCACTACTAGATGGATCATCTGCTATTTCTAATTCAGTAGAGGATAAAGGAGCTCTCTCACTCTGAGGAGACTCAGGGTAAGCATTGACTATTACTCGATTAGCACCTCTACCTAGAATCACTCGACTGGTGGGTATATCGACTTGACAGTGTTTTCGTAAGATCCAAGGCCTACCTAGCAAGACTCGATAGCTAGGACGTCCTGCAAATCTTATTACCCTAAAGTCCAAGAAGCATTCTACACTTGCAACTGTAACATGGACTTTAGTAATGCAACCTTCTGGTCGCCTTAGACTATCATCAGCCATTCTAAGAAGGGTGGAGCTATCTTTTTGGATGCCTAGACCCAACCTCTCCATCAACTCTGAACTCATGATATTGACGGAGGACCCGGTGTCTACGATAGCATGCTCCACTAATATTCCATCCACGTATGCTGGAACCCTAGGGCAATTCTTTTCAGCATGATCAAACCAATCTTCCCCTACTCATGCTATGCCAAAAGGTTCTACAATAGACCCGATACACAGGATCTTCTTGAATTCCTTGCGTACTCTTGGAGATAATTTAATCAACTGTAAGAGATTTACATCTGGTTTGACTTCGCAAAGAGAACTTGCTAAATAAAAATCATGATAGGTAGCCAAAGCTCTCTTTTCTCGCCGAACCATTCTCTCTTTTGGTCTCGGGACCAGCTTTGGTGCTTCTTTTTTAGCTCTTGCCTTCTTTCTTGGCACTTCCTCATCCTTCTTAGGATCGATTTTTCTGTCAATAGGCCTTAAAGGTCCACCTTCCATGCTAGGATTCAGGACTTGCGTCCCCTTATCCCCTTGCTTAGGGTTTTCCTCGTTCGGTTTTGCATTATCTTTATCACCCTCTTTAGCCTTTTGGCCTCTTGTCACGGCTCATAGGTTAGAGGTTTCAACGCCATTGACGTGTACAGCCTCGATAAGGCTGACTCCATTGCCTTGTGGCAACTCCCCTATAGTGGCCTTTCCCCTTTGCAATATTTGTCTTGGTCCATCATTTTGCTGGAGGTTACTACCTTGCGCTCTATGATTAACTGGACGTGGTTGTTTACTCCCTTGTTGGAGGGAACTAATCTTACTCCAACATGTAGCCACTAAGTGGCCCGACTTCCCACAAATATCACATTTAACATTTGGACAGTTTTTAGGGAAATGTTGTCCGCCACACTACTTACAGCTGAATCTTGAGGGACCACCCTCTTTAGGGTGTCGACTCCCTATCAGATTCTACTACTTCTTCAAGAAATTGATGTCGACAGCTATTTGCCGATATTGTTCAGAAATCATGTCAGTGTAGTGCTTCATCATATCCTTAACTTCGCCAAGGACATTAGAGGCACTCGACTCATAGCCTTGATCGTCTATCCATCGTTCCATTGGTCTAACAATTTGATTGGGCATTGGTTGTTGACTCACAGGAACACCATTAGGGTTCAAAACTTGGCCTCCAACATTTGGTGGAGCCAACTAACTAGCTATAGGCATAGTCACACTGGGAGGAGCTGGCAGCAAAGGTACATTTTGAACCATGCTTCCTCTCCCATTAGGGTTATTCATAGGCAACCCTTGACTTCCATTCATCAATGGTAAATTGCCTCTAGGTACTAGACCCGTATTAAGATTTATTCGAGAGGAGTAGGCCGTTTGTAATCGTGACTCTACTCCTTCTGCTCGGTGATGGCGGTGTCTATATCAGCCACCAAAGCCACACTGTTCAATTGTACCTGAATATTGAAATCCAATCCATGTAAGAAGTATTGCAATTGGACAGCCGGCGGAATAGGAATGTAAGTTTGTAACTTACGAAATACTTCCTTAAGCTTCTTAGCATAGGCTTTCACATTCTCATGGGGTTCTTGGCGTGTTACATTCAAAACACACAACCGGTATTGGCCACCTCTTTCAGGGGCATATTCTCCTCGAAAAGCTGCATAAAATTGGTCAATTGTAGTGATAGTTCTAGTCTCTATGCTATGATACCATACTGCAACCCTACCTTTTAATGTCATATTAAAGAACATCATAAGATGTCCCTCATCTTGGATGCTGTAATTAAACATTAATCTTTGGAATTCACAAATGTGAAACTCTGCATCTTCTTTGACTAACCCATAAAAAATGGGCAAAGGAACTCCTAAATCTGGCAGATCCGGCGTCCCTGCAGGGATTGCAATGGGTTGTGCCATGACGACAATTGGATTGACAATAGGAGTTTGGACTGATGAGATCACACCCCCACTTGAAGTGGGTTGACTTGGTGGAAGAGAGGAAGAACTTGCACTTCCTCCTGCACCTAAAAGACTATGTATAGCAATTGGGTTACTAAGACCACTGCCTGTTATGCGTATCGGGCTACTCCTCTGAGAAAAATAGCGGCTTACAATCTCCAATCGCCGTCTAGCCCTCTCAGCACATTCTGCTTTTTGTATTTTGTCTTAATGGTCCTTGTTAGAGGACATAAACCAACTTTTTTGGTCCCTAAAAATCCTAGATTCGAGAGCCACCACTTGTTGGCAGCTCCCGGCAGACGCACCACTGATGGGACCTCAAATGGACCGGCATTGGCTATGGCACTAGCCGGACCTCATGCTCATAACAGACAAACACACCCTCACGGCCTTGCGAGTCAGGAGCGTCTATCTGCTGCTAAAGGATGAACTGTCCTAAAGCCTAATCTATGCGTTTTTAGTTTTGTAGTCCAACGTTTCCCTTTCTATAAACTCCACAGAGGGAGAACCCATACGTATTGGTAATAAAGGCCATGATAATCACATACATGGGAGGCAACCTCTCGGTGGAATCACCGCAGTCCCACTGCAGCTCTCCTACATCGCAGGGATTAGCCCCTTGATGCGCTGCTCAACATATAGCACAAACGAACAAACTCCACTCTTTCATTTTGAGAGTATTCCAGGAGATACCATGTGTCCTTACCAAATGATTCCCCAAGAAATGAACGTCTATCCTACGGCTTAAGTTGCCTTTCCACTCTCAAGCGTGGGTCATCGTAATCGAAAATAGGTGCTATGCATCCAGTCCTTTGTATTCTGATATCATGGTTGACATGCACATGCAAAAGTGGATGATCCTAAAGTGCTCAAATATAACTTTCAATCAGAAACGTGTTGTGCACAACCAGGCTTTCCAATGCTCATTCACTGACTCGTTGCGGCGATGTAAGGATAGCACCGAGACAACACTCGTGCTACTATCCTCTTAATTGAAATACACCAAGCTCTATATCATGATATGCATCAAAAAAACAGCAACAATCAGCACGCAAATCGCACCATTCAAACATCCCATCCCCCTATGTTTAGGTATTACTTTTGTTGCATAGGTGTAGAGGTTCATTTTGTCATGTTTTGATGTATGAAAAGCGATAAGTCACAAATTTTGACAAGGAGATAGGGCAAACTGAGGCTAAACCTCATGCTTTGCCACTACCATACATCCACAAACAATCATTATATTTTTCCTTATTTTTGTGAAGAGTATTTCTATTTTTTCCTTATTTTTCCTATTTTCTTGATTTATTTGGCAATAAAATATGCTATTTTCTAAATTTTCTTGTTCCAATCACTTTAGCATACTAACATTCAGTTTATTTTTTATTTTTCCCCCATAGGAACACATTTCACCCACCCAAAACGGCAAAACTATCATTTTACTGCTTAACAACCGCATTTCGGGTTTTATGGGAATTAAATAGCGCATGTAAATCATTGCAAAATCAAAATTTTTTGATAAACAATAATTAATCGTGATGCAACCAGCACTCACACAAATTTTCATCCAATAAGAACATCATTACCATCATAAAATACCAAAAACCCTTCATTTGCTTTATAAAAATGGTCATACCGTGTTTTTACGAAACCCGAGACGCATTAAATGACTACATGACCAGCGGACGGAGCCTCCATTTTTCTCAATCCAATGATGCACATCAATATTCAGCATCTCCATCAATCTTCATCACCGTTTTCTTCAATCTCCCTCCCGATTCCTCCTTCAAGATAGTGCGCATGAACAGCCCATAGAGAGGAGAGAGAGGGAGGAGAGAGAAATACTAGATTCTGATCTCTCCATTCAGTCAGCCATATCTCGCACGAAGACCGGCGATAGGATCAGGGAAGAAGGAGAATTTTCCGGGCATTGTTTGTTAGATAGGTTGCTTGCAGCCCCAAAATCGATTTCGGGGGGGAGGGTTCGATTTTTGCGCGCGCTGTGTACAAGCGTCGCCATATCCACACACCATGTGAAAAAATGAGTGGGGGGCGGGGGTGCCAAAGGGCACCCCCCTTTAATCTCTCAATGTCCACCTTTTCAAATTTTGGCCAATTTTTGGCCTCTTCCGTGTCCGGACTCCGATTTGACCTCTAAAAAATCTTGCGCGTCTGTCTCGACATCTCGCACTGACTGGCATATAAATAAGCATTAAATGTTTTAAAGAAGATTCTCTTTAATAAATGAACGGTTATAAACATCAGAAATCCCGGCATCCTGCATGGCAGTCTGAAAAATTATCAAAAATCCGCAAGTGTCGCTCGGGCAGCTTTTAAAAGCCGTCTTTCACTTGGTGCTTAAAATCATCCTAGCTGCAGCTGCCGCCTTCGATGTTGAAGATTTTTCCCCTAAATTCCGGATTTTTTGGAAAATTTTAGGCACATTCCGGTCTCAAAACTCCGCTCTCAAGGATAAAAAATCACAAACAATCCAAGCTCTTGATCCTTGAATTGCTGGAATTCAGTGTTGCATCATGAAGAGGAGGAGGAAGATGGAGATAAATGGACAGTCTACATAAAATCTAAGGAAGATGGAAACCCGAACGATCAAAACAAAACAGGAATGAGAAATTAGAAGGCTGTTGAAGGTGCCGTTGGAGATATAGGAATGATGAAGATTGCAACCCTAATTAGCACAAATTGCATTGAAAGGAAGCATGTATGATGATCTCGCCTTTTGAGATTTGATCATCCACAGTATGCATGGAGTCTTTAGGCATTCTCATGACCAAGATGTCATCATCGTATGTCGCAAACATGTCCTAGAGCTATGAGCTAGACAGCAAGTGGAAACACCATGGTGAAAGATCTAGTTCATCAAGGATGGCCCTAACCATTTCTACTCCAAGGATGCAGACCTTGCTTACCCCAGGAATGACCTTTGCTCGTATGTCCTCACGGTCAAGGCCAGGCATGTAGATGGTGAAGGTGAAGCATTCAAGTGACTCTTGGGTCTCAATAGGGAATTTTGAGTCAAGGGGAGGCTCCATTACAAGGAGGTCTCAAAGGTTGGGGCTTGCATGTGCACAGGTCATTGCTTGTGGGACAATAAACAAGATCGAATGTGCGATGGGGTATGTGGCTTTATCTTGATTCTACTCAATGGCAGTGGAATAAGCTTGGCATCAGATTATTGTATCCTCACTTTTAGAAGATCAGCCTTCTTAGTGCTTTTTCTCCAAGTGTGGCATTCAATCCACCACATAGAACATGAGATGTTAACATTAACGATGAGTAATTTAATCCTCTAGTTTGCTAATCCTATCATTCTGATCATCAAACTTTGATTGTAAACTCTCCATTCTTTTCTTGACTATTGCTTCAGCTTGTGGTTCCTAATCGGAAGAAGCTCGCTTCCAAGTGAGCCTTTGCTAGGGATTGCAAGGGCAGAGGCATTTATTGTACATTGGTAGAGAAGAAGATGGTAACACATGGCCCCTTTGTAGGAATGATGTTAGGCTCTTGCAGAGATCTAATGGCCTTCCTTCTCCAAGGCTTTGTGTGTTTATCTCATAGAGCTTCACAACTAGTGCATTTTGATCTGATCTTGTTGATCACGTTTTGCATCATTAAGCCCTCCAAAAATGGTTATGAACATATGTTGAGATATCGAGCTCCACTCGTGATATGGGTGACCGTTGTGCATTTATGTCACCAACTTGTCAGTTGTTGCAGATGCAGTTGGTACACCGCCCATGAATAATAGCTAGATGACAGCTATCCTTATCTACTCTAGTTCGTGGCTCAGTTAGTATGCCACCTTAGTTAGTTGAGTTTGGTTTGAGACCCATATATAGGGTTCTTCTATTTCTATGTACTTGAGTTCTTTTGGCTTACACAACTAAGAAGAGGAAAACTGTTTTCAGCCTCCACCTTTGTGTGTATTCCCCCATTATGCAAGCGAGAAAGCTACAAGTGAGACTCCTTCCTTCTCTCCCACAATCTTGACATGGTATCAGAGCCTTGTTCGTGGTAAGGAGCTCAAGAAAGCAAACCAAGTTCGCGGTGTTCTGGTAAGAGGACCAGTGTTGCTTTCATTTTTCTGTTTTGGGAGCAAGTCTCTGCAGGTAGCACAACCAGAAAGTGCAAGAGTGCATTGTCTCAGGTTGAGACGCCCTTCACGGTGAAGCAAGAGGGCAAGAGTGCATTGTCTCATGTTGACCCTGTTTTTTTTATTTGAGGCCATTTCGGGGCCTATTTTGGAGGCGGAAGTTTTCTGCACGCACTCAGGAAAAGGCCCAGTTTTATGCTGTGCGACCACTGTTCTACAGGTCGGTGAAAAGTTACTGTAGAAATTGCATCATATGCCTGTGCGCAGAGACATTGGGAGTTACAGAATCATCCCTATTGCCTGTTGATGGAAAATCGTCACTAGGAAGTGACTGTGTGGTCAAGTACCACTTTCGTCAGTTTTGCAGATTTGCCCTTGTGAGGCTGAAGCTGTGTTTTTTGCAGTGACAGAATTTTTTGCAGTGTTCTTAATGGCGTCTGATTCTCTTTCACAGATTGTCACTGAAAAGCTTGACAAGAACAACTTCCAAGCATGGAAGTTTAGAATGACGAATTTCCTTATGGGAAAAGGATATTGGGAATTTATTGCAGGAAATGAAGAAGAACCAGTTCTTCCTGATGTTCCCAATCAACAGCAAATGCAGGCATTTAAAGCATGGCATGAGAGAGCCAGAAAAGTTATGTACTGGCTGTCTATCAGTATTTCAGACTCTATGATTGTGCATATTCAGGATGCAAGTATGCCAAAGGAGGCATGGGATACTCTGTCAAAAATGTATAGCACAAATATGCAAGCGAGGAAAATGTAGCTCAAGCAAGAGTTGCACAATGTGCAGAGAGAAAATATGAGCATCAATGACTACCACATGAAGGTGAAGAAGATTGCAGATGCACTTGCTTCCATTGGGTTGCCAGTGGAAGATGACGATTTAGTTTCTGTGACCTTGAATGGTCTAGAAAAGGATTATGCACAGTTCCGAACATCCATTTCTGTCCGTGAAAGATTTCTTGATTTTGAGGAGTTGATTGCTCTTCTAATTTCTAAGGAGCAAAGAAATGGTGGTGCATCTTCGTCTGGAGGAACTTCAAAAGAAGCTGTCTTCTAGTCAAATGCTGAAAGAGGTAGAGGCAGAGGTAGAGGAGGCCGATTTGGAGGCCGTGGTAGAAATCAGAATATGCAGCAAACTCAAGAAAACCAGTCCTATGGAGGAGGATGTGGTAAATCTAGAGGCAGGGGGAGCCAAAGAGGTCGTGGTGGATGGCAAAGAGGCCAAAATGCAAACAGTAATGTTGAATGCTACTACTGTGGTAAAATGGGTCATATGGCTAAAGACTGCTATAAAAAGCAGAATGATATCATGAATGGAAAACTGCAACAAGGAAATTATGCATCTTCTAGTAGACAGGGTGATGACAGAAATGAGCATTTGTTTATGGTGCAACACAAGAACAATTCTGTGACAAGTGCAAAAGAAAGCAACGATGTATGGTATGTTGACTCAGGTGCATCAAACCACATGACAGGTCATGCAGAATGGATGGAGGATGTAAGGAAAATGGAAAAACCAAGATTTGTGGAGACTGGTGATGATACTGCACATCCTATTGTGCAAATTGGAAAAATTCCTTTGTCTATGTAGGATGGGAAAAAAAAATACCTGTCCGATGCATTTCATGTCCCGAATATCACCAAGAATCTGGTTTCTGTTGGTCAAATGGTTGAGCAGGGCTTGCAGGTCAGATTTAATCCTCATGGATGCTTTGTTGAGGATATGAAAAATAAAGGTCGCTTGATAGCAAAAGAAAAGAAGAAGGGCAGAATGTTTACGTTAGATGCAGACATGCCTGAATTGAGTGCAGCAATGTTTGCACATGGGACCGGTGTAGTTGCAGATATTGATATCTGGTATAAACGCATTGGTCATGTTAATGTACAACGACTTAAATCAATGCAGGCCCAAAATATTGTTACAGGATTGCCTAAATTCAAGGTTGCAGAAATGCATAAGGTATGTGAAGCCTATCAATTTGGAAAACAGGCAAGGAAACCATTTCCTAGACATGTTCAAGAGAGTAAGAAGCCATTGGAATTAATCCACTCTGATGTGTGGACTACTAAAGCTGCATCTCTTGGAGGCTGTCATTATTTTGTCACTTTTATTGATGAGTATAGCAGAAAAGTTTGGGTGTATTTCATGAAAAAGAAAAGTAAAGTTTTTGGGCATTTCAAAACTCTTAAAGCTATGGTTGAAAAAGAAACAGGCTTGCAAATAAAATGCCTAAGGTCAGATGGAGGGGGAGAGTACCTCTCAAATGAGTTTGCAAGGTTCCTGCAGGAGCATGCCATAAAGCAGCTATATTCATGTAGTCATACCCCGCAACAAAATGGAATTGCAGAAAGGAAAAACAGGCATATTGGAGAGGTATCTCGTGCCATGCTCAATGAAAAAGACTTGCCAGATTTTTACTGGGCTGAAGCAGTTGCTATAACAGTCTACATAATGAACAGGACTCCCACTGCAGCAATACATGGGATGATTCCAGAGGAGAGGTATACTGGTAGGAAACCGGATATTTCTCATTTGAAAATTTTTTGTTGCATTGCCTATGTTCATGTGCCAGATGAGTTGAGATCTAAGTTGGATCCAAAAGCTGAGAAGTGCATCTTTATTGGTTACTCTCTGCAGAGCAGAAAGGGTATAGATGCTATAACCCTTCTACTCGTAAGTTTACAGTGAGCAGAGATATTGTTTTTGATGAGATGAGTAGCTGGTATGAACCAATAAATGTGATTGATGATGTAGATGCACAAAATGGTAATGCTGCACAGAATTCACAGCAGCAGTCACAAAATATTAGTGGACCTGGAACGTCCTCTAGCAATGGTTCACATTCTTCGCCATGGACAGGCAAATTGAGATCAGGAGAATCTTCTCAAAGCAATGCAGATAGTGGTATTCAAGTATCACGAAAAGGAAAAGAGAAGGTAGATCAGCCCATGTTTGATGTGAATGCAGGTCACTCTTATATGGATGGTGAATCCAGTGGCTCAGAACAGAGCATTGATGATGAGTTGGGTATTCCTTCTATTGTTACACCTGGAGTAAGGACGATCAGGAATGTTTTGAGAGCACCTGGGAGTGAACCTACTTTGCGCAGGTCTACCAGAGCTAGGTATCCTGTGGATAGGCTGAAATATGATGGATTTACAGCCATTCACTATGCCTATATGGTCAAAGTGATACAGGAACCAGAACCCACTTCTTTTGAGCAAGCCATGGGAAAAGAAAAATGGGAGAAAGCCATGGATGAAGAAATGGATGCCTTGGAAGCAAATGCTACATGGGAATTGGTACCTTTACCTAAAGATAAGAATGCAATTGGTTGTAAGTGGATTTATAAGGTGAAGCACAATGCAGATGGTTCTGTGAACAGATACAAGGCAAGATTAGTAGTCAAGGGGTATGCACAAACATATGGCATTGATTATGAAGAAACATTCAGTCTGGTTGCAAGGATGGCAACCGTAAGAGCAATCATTGCTATGGCTGCATCAAAGGGATGGTCTTTACATCAGATGGATGTAAAGAATGCCTTCTTGCATGGTGATTTGCAAGAAGAGGTCTATATGGAGTAGCCACCAGGTTATGTGCATGCTGTTCATCCTGAGTTTGTTTGCAGGTTGAAGAAAGCCTTGTATGGCTTGAAGCAAGCACCTAGAGCATGGTCTGACAAGATAGGACAGTATCTTGTCACTATTGGCTTTCAGATTTCCAAGGCAGATTTTTCACTTTATGTGAGAAAAACAAAGAAAGGTATTATGCTACTTGTCATTTATGTTGATGATTTGATTATGACAGGTGACAGTGATGAAGATATCCTTCATGTGAAAATGCTATTGAAGCAGAAGTTTGAGATGAAGGATTTGGGAGAGCTGCATTATTTCTTGGGCATTGAGGTGATTAGATCACCAAGTGGGATATGGCTCTTGCAGAGGCAATATGGATTGGACATGCTATCCAAATATGGGATGACAGGCTATAAGCCTATTTCAGTTCCTTTGGAGCAGAATGTGAAGCTGAGCGTAGATGCAGGTGAGCTTCTCGAAGACCCTACTATGTACAGACGCATAGTAGGAAGTTTGATTTATATGACTATTACCAGGCCAGATTTGAGCTATGTTGTTGGATTGGTAAGTCAGTTTATGCAGGCTCCAAGGAAACCGCATTTGGATGCGGCTAGATGCATACTCAGGTATGTGAAGTCCACATTGCAGTATGGACTATTTTATGAGACTGGGGTTCAGATACAGTTGCATGGATATACTAATGCTGATTGGGCTGGTAGTATTTCTGATAGAAGATCTACCAGTGGATATGTGTTCTCTTTTGGGAGTGCTGCAGTCACTTGGAGCAGCAAGAAACAACCTACAGTTGCCTTGTCGAGCACAGAGGCTGAGTACGGGGGTGCAGCAATGGCTGCATGTGAAGTAGCTTGGTTGCATAAGCTACTTTATGATATGCATCAGCCTACAGATGGGCCAGTTGTCATTTATTGTGACAACATGAGTAGTATACACTTGGCAAATAACCCAGTCTATCATGCTAGAACAAAGCACATTGAGGTGCATTATCACTATGTGCGGGAGAGGGTTTTACTAGGTCTTATTGATCTAGTTTATGTCACCACAGAGGATCAGGTAGCTGACATATTCACGAAGGCATTGGGCGCAGAGAAGCTGCGCAAGTTCAGAGACCTTCTTGGTGTGCAGGAATTGGGATTGAGCTCGAGGGGGAGTGTTGAGATATCGAGCTCCACTCGTGATATGCCAGGGTGACCGTTGTGCATTTATGTCACCGACTTGTCAGTTGCAGATGCGGTTGGTACACCGCCCATGAATAATAGCTAGATGACAGCTATCCTTATCTACTCTAGTTCGTGGCTCAGTTAGTATGCCACCTTAGTTAGTTGAGTTTGGTTTGAGACCCATATATAGGGTTCTTCTATTTCTATGTACTTGAGTTCTTTTGGCTTACACAACTAAGAAGAGGAAAACTGTTTTCAGCCTCCACCTTTGTGTGTATTCCCCCATTGTGCAAGCGAGAAAGCTACAAGTGAGACTCCTTCCTTCTCTCCCACAATCTTGACAACATACTCCATGTGTCAAAACAGTGAGGATTTGACAAGCATTCACATCATTAATGTAAAACAAAGAAGATATGCAAGGAAATCCACCATTGAAGCTCACAGAAAAGTTTGAGAGAGATGAGGAAGAAGAAGATGAACCATACTTTCAAAAAAGTAGAGGTAACTTTAATCCCCTCTAGTCTCCCATAGCTCTTCTTTTAACAAATGTACTTCAAAATAAGCCAAAATCCGATGACGACCTACTAAAATAGCTGGAGCTTTCCATTATTCGCTGATTCATGCCAAGAACCTCCATCTTGGTCACAGTTTGTGACACATCTCCATATCTAACCACGGTTATGGAAGAAACTAACTCTTGTGACTAAATTTAAAATGCGGTTTTCACTCCCTAGTCACTGCAACTAAATCTAATGCATGAAAATGACTTCTGACAAGATCTAAACTAATGCTCTGATACCATGTAAAATAGTTAATTCTCACAGCAAGCAAAATAATTGGAAATACAAGAAATACACCATATGTGCCAAGAAACCATAGCCAAGGTGGCTATGCATGAAATTATATTGCCATGGAAGGTTGAGAATCATATATAAATGCTGCAATATGAATACTCACCTCATGCCAAGGTGGGACATGGTATGCACCCCATGATCTTGGTGGCTAAGAGTATGCACCCTCTTAGATGGTGGGAGGAAGGAATCCTCAAATCTTGTATTCTTCAAAATGGCCAAAAAGATCCTTCACATATTACATCTCCCCTTTTTATACTTAACCCTAGGCTTACATCTCCCCCTTAAGGCATTTATGCTTTATTACACATTGTGAGAGAGTGAAGGAAGAAAAACCAGCAAGAAATCACTTTAGCCTCCATCTCTCTTCTTGTGTGCTTGATTGAGTCTTCTCTTATGTGTATTGTGTGTGTTTGACACAATAGCTCAAGCAGGTCCCCAGTGATTTGTGACACTTTTAACTCCTCATCCTATCACCCTTATGTTTCCTTCTTAAAGAAGTACTTTTCTTAGACTTGTACTTGGATGCCTTGCTACTTCTCATCGTAGAGCTTCTTTGAAATGACTTACCAACCTATATAACTTAATAGTTGCTAGTACCCTAGCATCCACACAATCATATATCACAAATGTTATCCACAAATGTCATTTTAATGTTGACATAAAGTAATAATTAAGAATTTATTATGCTAGATGTTGATTCTATGGCACCCTATATAGTAGCACATGAAAATTTGTAGCATGATCTTGTACATCATTAGAGGTTTTATGTTTCAGTAACCATAGTTTCTCTAGGATTTGTAGAATATTCTTTCTATTTGAAAAAACTACAAGAAAACCATGGTGATTTAATCATAGGTCAAGAAATGATCCAATGCAAACTTAGCCAATCATTTTGACACTCTTTCTTCCCATGTTGATTTGACTATGATCTTCTTGTAGCCTTCATCAATTGCATAGGAACATTAATGCATAGAGCCCATCACATAATTGCCACAAATGCACATTAGGATCCTCTATTGAGTTCCTTGTACATTTTTAGATAGCTCACTTGTAGCAAGTCTAGTAGTGCCATGGATCCCACCTTCAAAGTTCCCAAATAATAGCTAGATCACAAACCATAATCTCTATACAATCGAAGTAGCTTCCCTAGACTCTAGAGGGTTGGGTGGATTGTGAATTGTGCTAACAAGGAATGACTACCAAAAGTATGAAGGTGTGTTCTTCTTCACCTACAATCAACACACACACACACGCACGCACGCACGCACGCATGCACGCACGCGCACGCACGCACGCACACACACGCACACATGCACACACGCACGCACACACACACACACACACACACACACACACACACACACACACACACACACACACACACACACACACACACACACACGCACGCACGCACGCACGCACGCACGCACGCACACACACACACACACACACACACACATGGAGGCACCCAACTATTATCTACATCTTCTTATTTCTTCTTCTCACAACATAAAATGCAAAGAATAGCCCTAGACTATACTTGTTTAATATTTTGCCTCTAGCGACTCACAAATTGGCTATGCAAGTAACTAGCTAGCTAACATGATAGCTATTATTATTTACTATGTAATATTTTGGTGTAGGGCCACTAATAATCATTGTACACACATTTTGTGAAGCTTTGTCAATGGAGCCAATGGTTGTAAGGCCTGCTACCTAAGAAGGTGGTCATGTGGTAAGGTTGTAACTTTAATGATCCCCCTTGAGCTCACTCAAAAGTGCATCACTCCCAACATGCTTTGAAACTTGAAACATTTCTTTACATATATTTGTAAATATGTCAATCACATATTACCATATTCTCACAAAAGACTATGATAGTACTTATAATGTCTTCACCCAAGTCATTCAATAGTTTCTTCAACCAAGCCACTTCACAAATGGTCACTACTACTACACCTCTATACTCAGCCTTAATGGTTGATAATGCAACTATTATTTGCTTATTGATACTCCATGAAACCATGCCACTACCAATGCTCAAAGAATAGCAACTAGTAGATCTCCTATCATTAACATACCTAAAAAATTTTAATAATAAAATACCCTAAACTTTTTATTATCATCCACCCACCTCTAGAAAATGCTTATAATGCTAATGGTAATGTTTCTATGGGTTATGGAGAAGGTCTAACATTACAACTAGTAATGGAAACTAATATAGCACTAGAAGTAAGAAATGGTATTAGGCTAACCCTTAGGAGATAATAGGGTGGTTATAATAAAGAAAATAATAAGGAGGTTAAACTAGGTTGACACATGCAACTAGGTTTAGGTAGTGGTTTTTTTTAATGAAGTGTTCTTTTAAAAATTAATTTGGAGGAATGTTTCTTTCTATTGCTAGAAAATCAAAGTTAAACATAACATATTTTTAAAAATATGGTGGTATAATTCAATATGGTTTTATATCTTAATGTCTATGTTTGAAATACTTGCATTATTTTCTAGAATATATTTGTCAAGTTTGGTTTCTCCAAGAGTTTTTTAAGCTAATCATGGCCAAAAGTTTATTATATATCATGAGTTGTCGTGTTGATTAAGGTTACTTGCAAAACATGAAACCAAAAAAAAAGAAAGTTGCTTAGTCAAAGTCTAAGATGTGGTGGCTTTCACATTTAACTAAATATTTTGGTTAAGCTTTAACTTATACCTTTGTAAAAACATAGCAGTAATACAAGAATGCACATAAACATGCTATACAAGTAGCATGTTGAAGAGTTTGTACTGGTCTCTTCATTGTTTTATAATTATGGGGAAAGGTGGTAATCCCCTATCATTTGAGAATATTTGAACTTTTCTTTGATTTTCTTTACTTTCCTTTGCTATTCAATATTTTAAAATGGAAAAAAAGTAGATTCTAACCTTGTGAAAGATTTTGTATGAAGATTGCAATTGCCTAAAATTAATATCAACCTAACTAATTTATAGGAGCCATGTTTTGGCTCCATAATTGCCCTTTCAGCCTTGCTACCCCTGCATGTCATTGAGTCATAGGAACCATGTTCTCAAAAGATGGGGGAGGAGAAAGGGATTTTAAGATCTTGCAAGACACATAATATATAGAGAATGTACACAAGATAGGAATTTGAAAAGCCCTAGTCTTTCTTCTTCTTCTTCTTCTTCTTCTTCTTCTTCTTCTTCTTCTTCTTCGCTGTAATAGTCTACAAGAATAAAGAGAGAGTACAACATACATAATATACATGCACTCCATAGTGTGAATATACTAACCACTAAGATGACTAGATAGGTATATTGTAACTCGAGTAGGTGGACTTAACTATAAAGTATCATTGGAATGATATGCCAATGCATGTACCAACCATGTCAATGATATGAATGCAAAAATGATAATCCATGTACATGACTGTCAGCTCTTATTGAGCTTGACATCTGAACACTCCCCCTCAAACTCAAAATCTCCATGATGTGTGCTCCAAGTAAGCTTCAAAATCATCGAATCTTCTCTACTCCTAGAGCCTTGGTGATAATATCTACGACGTACTCCTTTGTGTTCACATATGCTCACATATATGAGATCAATGGCACATGCCAAAGACCCACTCTTTGATAAAATGGCAACAAACCTCAATCTGTTTCATATGTATACGAAACACTCGATTCCTCACCAATTGTATGCTACTTATGTTGTCACAATAAATAATAACTCTTGTCTATTTGTATTACAAAATCATCATGTACCTTTTGTATCCAAGCTATCTCACATGTTGCCATAGCAGCACCCGTATACTCTACCTACATATTTGATCATGCAACTATGGGTTGTTTCTTATTGCTCCAACTCAAAACCTCACTCCTAGAGAAAAATACATACGCACTAGTGGACTTCTTGTTAGACATGCTACCTGTCCATACTACATTGGTACAGCCTAATAATTACACCATTGAGTCTACCTTATAAAAGACCTTAAGGTACCCCAAAGTATATCTCACACTATCCAAATGAGGCTTACGAGGCACATGTATAAATTGACTCTCCAACCCAACTATGTAGTTACAATCTAGCTTGGTAATAGTGGTGAAGATTTCAAACTTCCTACCATCTTCTTGTGCATCATGGGATCCGCCAATATCTCACCGACATCAGCACCTAGCTTAACATTTTGATCCAATGGCACTGAGATTGGCTTATAATCATCCATGATACCATACTTTATCAATATATCCTAGATGTATTGCCTTTGTGAGAGTCACATCCCCTTAGATGTTCTTATCACCTCAATGCCAAGAAAGTACTTCAAGTCTCCTAAATCTTTCATGTCAATTTTTTTCTTAAGAAGATTCTTCATATGCTCCACCTCTTGCACATTATTACCCCCAATAATCAAATCATCCAAATACAAGATAATCACAACAATGCCCCTATAACTCTAAGATCCATAAAATGAGCGGTCTGCATGCCCAATATGAAAACCAATAGAGACAAGCTACTATGCTATCTTGCTATGAAATGCTATGATCTTGTGCCTATTTTAATCCATATAAACAGTGTCCACATGAACCATGCTCTCATACACAGTGTCCACATGAACCATGCTCTCATAACGTTCTGGCTACTCCATATAAACTTATTCTTGCTATTCACTATGCAAGAATGCATTATTTACATCCATTTGATGCAAGACCCAACATTCTCTCTCCCTCTCCCTCCCTCCCTCTCTCTCTCACCCTCTCTCTCTCTCTATCACACACATATACACACACACACACACTCTCTCTCTCTATAAGTCTCAGTATGCAACCGAGGGAGGAATATAAGGTAGTCCCTCTCTCTCTTAAGGGGGGTAGAACTCAAGTACATAGAAATAGAAGAACCCTATATATGGGTCTCAAACCAAACTCAACTAACTAAGGTGGCATACTAATGTTTAGAATTCCTCATCCATGGTAACATATCAATTTTTATATCCAACTTCCCCACTGAAATTCATAAGCTCTTTGTAACCCATCACTTTAGTCATGTAGGTAAAATGTTGGGTTGAATACCCATTGTATGTCACCCTATCAATAGGCTTTCTTAACTATAGTTCACTATGCAATTGTCTCTCATGATGTGGAACATATCTACTTTGCCTTACACCATGTATCATAACTGATGGTATACCTAGTTCACTATCAAGACTATCACTTCCAAGTGACTCATATCTAGATGTAAGTAGGCTAGTTACATTATCAAACATTTTCTCTTTGCCTTTATCTAATATCTTCTCACTGACATATTCATATAAGTGGATGCAGAACCATAATTGCATAGTCGTCATGTCCAAGGAGACTAACAATAGGAGAACCATCACCTATAGGTCCACTCCCTATAGTGTTAGAGAAGAAGGGTAATTGTCAGCAGGATTTTACTACATAAACTATAGTAACTACTACTTCATCCCAATAACCATTTGGCAAGTTTTTTTCATTAAGCATTGCCCTAGCAGCTTCCATGAGCACACCTGATTTTTTCTCTCTGTTGTGGTGTGTAACTATATGTAAGTTTCCTTTTAATGCTATACTTTGCCAAGTACCTATTAAAATTTTGAGACACATATTCTCCACCTCCATCAAATCTTAGACATGAGATATAACATCCAAACTCATTTTCAACATGTGTCTTGAATTCTTGAAACCATCAAGCATCCATCTTTGTGCTTCAAGATATATAGCCATGTATACCTATTAAAATCATCAATAAATGACACATAATAGCTGGCAACACCAAAAGATGCATTATGGGCAAGACCCCATACATCCAAATGTATCACTGCAAAGGTCAAGAATTGTTTCTAACATGTCTAACAAAGAGAAACCTTGCTTGTTTTCCAAACTGATAAGTGGAACATATATGTCCTAGGTCTGTATACTTGAATTTTGGCAATCTAAGTATAATTATCTTTTGCTGCATATTTTTCAACCTTTGAAAATTTACATGACCAATGCATTTGTGCTAGATTTCTATATCTCTATTTGCTCCATTATCATGGACAAACATGGTCACCTTTAACTCAAGGATAGATGTATTGAAAGTGAACATCCTGCCATCTCTTTTGCCTTTAGTAATCAATTTGCAACCATTTCTATACTCCTCAATAAACAAGGCATATTTGTTGAATCAGAATTGAACATTTTTCTATGCCATATCCAATAGACATTAGATTCTTAGTGATAGATGACACATGTGTAATACATCATACATGCTCTTATTTGTGCTATCATGCATGACTAATAGTACCACGTGTGTATGCTAAATATTATGCTATGTGTCATCACTAGTTTATACACAGCTATGACAGCTTACTATCCTCTCATCAAACCATTCACCATGCAGAGTCATATGATTGGATACACCTGATTCTATATACCATTTCTCATCAGTTGTGCCTTTCTTAGGCATATCTCTCAAAACATGTGTCATAGCAAATAGCCTATCTATCTGATTCATCACAAGTGTTATTGGAAGATGCATAGTTGCCATGTTGTCTGCCTTTTTCTTTCATGTCAACTTGCTTTTTATGATAGTTCTTTGCTATGTGTCCATATCTTCCATAGTAATGACGATCTTTATCCGTGTTTCTGATTGCAACTACCAAGAACCACCTCTATCTTTAGATGATCTGCCCTTGCCTCTAAAGTGTTGAGAATCTGCCAATCACACCCTATGTATGCCCCTTTGTATGGAACAGCTAGGCTAGGGAGATGCAATTCATTCTAGGAAGAGAGACAGATCCCATAGGCACAGTGGATGTAGTGTGCTACCAAGAAATCCTATATAATGATGTACTTGACTATCACTTTCACATGATGATAATGCAATAGTACTTGTCTCTTTCTATCAAGTGGCTGTGTCATTGTCAGTCCTACACAAGATTGTGTTTATGAGTTCAAGTCTCAATCTTGAAACCTAATTCACTTGTGTTACAGTCTTGTCTTCTTTGTCTATGTCAACATGAGTAGTATCTCCATCTTCCATCCTCCATAGCTTCCATAGTTTCCATGCTCTATAGCAGAGACCCATCTCGTGGGTGCATAGGGAAACAGAAATGTACCTGACGCCAATTGTCATAACATCCCTCAATCCTCACCTGTCAATACTTGATTGAAGAAAGATCCGTCACACTCAACCCATCCTCTATCTCACGCTTTGTTGAAAGATCTAGGAGGGCAACACGTTCTTGAAACCCATTGATGTAATCCTCACTGTCACTTGTGCAGAGGTTGTATGCCTTGTGTGCATTTGATGGTGCAACAGTGCATCCAGCATACATAGTGCAAGAAGAAAGGCCAGGGAGCCTTATGGTGTTGTGCACAGGAACAAATCGTGTGTTGTGCATTGAGAGGCCCAACCCGTGCGTGCAACACTCCGTTCACACATCTCACTTCTACTTTGATTTGAAGGGAAAAACTGGTCACTCAACCCACCCTCTATCTCACACTCATTGATAGATATAGAGGGTAGCCCATTCACACGTCCCCATCCTGTTAGGATGAAAGCTCACATCACTCAAGGGGTTGGTGATGAAGATCATGTCGGCTGTTGTTGTCATCAGGATATTGAAGACGAGGCGTACCCAGGGAGGCAGCCAACAAGTCTGATACTTTAATGATTTGTAAGAAAGATTGTTTGTTAAGAAGGGCAAACGGATTGATATTGCAGAGACAACACACCAAGGAAGGTGGCTTCAAATTACTTGCTGGAAAGGTTCTGTTGGTGAGTCAACTATCTTGAACTGCGGGGTGTTACCACCTTTTCCATAGTTAGCTTCCCGCCCAAGGGTGTTTCTATCTTTTCTTGGAACGAGGCCTGTTATGATAGGGAATTTCTTCATTTTTTCCATAACAGTTTTGTCTGTTTTGTGTTTTTTTCTTTTTTTTCCTTTTTCTCATGAGGAGAATCATAAGGGCTATTAGAAGCACGAAGAGAATGATAGCGCGAATCCCAAGAAGGAGAGGGTAGGTCGATTGTGATTGTCAAGTTCCCCAAGGAGGGAAGTACTTCTTCAGACGATAGCCATTGATAATAAAAGGATCATCAGAGGCATCAACGGTCTACACTTAAACAGAGCCATTAGGATTGATAGCAAGTACCTTATACTGGCCCATCCACCGTTGTTGAAGCTTGCCAGGAAACTTGCCAAATCTTGAATCATAGGCTAGGACAAGATCACCTTCTTGGAACTCCTTGTGCGCTTGATGAAACTGTCATGATAGGCCTTGCGTCGCGCCTGAGTGGTTTCCATACACTGTGGGGCCATCCGTTGAATCTCATCCAAACATTCCAAGTGTAGGAGGCGGCATTGTAGTGACTCCTCATCTCCCAAGCGTTCTTTAACTGCCACTCGCAAAGATGGCAATTCCAGTTCAATAGGGAAGATGGCTTCTGTACCATACACTAACTGGAAAGGGGTCTGTCCTGTAGCTGTCTTATGGGAGGTTCTGTATGCCCAGAGGGCCTCTGTAAGTCAATCGTCCCAGTCGCGGCGATGTGCGGCAATCGTTCTTGTCAGGATCGAGTAAAGGATGCTATTGGTGACTTCCACTTTGCCGTTGGATCTGGGATAGTAAGGAGTTGACTTGCGATGGCAGATCTTATATAGCTCTGTCAGCTCCTCCATGATTCTATTAAGGAAATGAGTACCTCTGTCACTTATCAGCTCGAGGGGACTGCCAAAATGGGTAATAATATTCTCGTACATGAATAGAGCTATGCTGTTACCATCGTCCTGCTTCAGAGCTTTAGCTTCACACCACTTTGTGACATAATCCGTACATACTAAGATGTATCTGTTCTACTTCCATCTGGTGGGTGGATCAATGGGACCCACGAAATCAATCCCCCACTTCTCGAATGGCTTTAGGGGAAGAATAGGTTGCAGTGGCATAGCACTTGTTTTGGTGGGTTTTTCCATTTGCTGACAAGCATCACATCTCTTGCAGTAGTCATATGCATCCTTGTGGAGGGTCGGCCACCAGTATCCTGCTAACAGAGCCTTCCTGGCTGTCGCTTCTCCTGTGAAGTGTCCACCACATGGTTCGTCATGGCATGCCTTCAATACTATGCCGATTTCATCTCCTGCAACACATCTTCACAATACTTCATCTTTGCCTCTCTTGTACAGTGCACCGCCTAGCAAGGTGTAGGGGACTAATTCTAATAAAAGCTTCTTCTTCTCACAGTTTGAGATACCAGGAGGATACAGTTGAGTTACCAGGAGGTTGGCTATGTCTGCATACCAGGGAGTAATTGTTTCAACTAGAAACAAGGAAGCATTAGGAAGGTCTAGATCATCCTGTTCCTCTCTTGCAGTTTGAGGGATCCATGATAGATGATCGGCTAGGACATGGAAACGGCCAGGCTTAGTGACCACTTCAAAATTGAACTCCTGGAATAGGAGCAACCATCTCATTAGTCGTCCTTTAACATCTGCTTTGTTCATCAAGAAGGACACGGCTTCATGATCCACATAGAACTTGAAATGCATCGACAATAGATAGTGTCGAAACTTCTCTTGTGCAAACACCATTGCCAAGCACTCAAGCTCTGTCACTGTGTAGTTTTGTTCCCTATTAGTGACCTTTTGACTTGCATAGTATATCGGTTGATCTAATTTAGAGGGGCCCTTTTAACATAGGACAGCACCTAGCCCTTCAACTGATGCATCTCTGTGCACATGAAACTCCTTCGTCCAATTAGGAGGCTGTAAGATAGGTGCTTGGATAAGGCACTCTTTTAGGGTATTAAAGGCTTCTTCACAGTCATCAGTCCAAAGAAAATCCGCATCTTTCCTTATGAGCTTGTGCAAAGGGGTTGCCTTGGTTGCAAAATGTGCAATAAATCTTATGTAGTAGCCCAAATGGCCAATAAATCCTCTCAATTGCTTGAGGTTTGTTGGTGCTGTCAAGGCGGAAATCTTCTCAATCTTCGCCGAGTCTGTTGCAATCCCTTGTGCAAAGACAATATGGCCGAGAAGAACTCCCGATGAGATGCCGAAGACACATTTGTCAGGGTTGAGAGAAATCCCATACTTTTGGCATCTGTCAAAACATTGCTCTAGGTGTCCCCAGTGCTCACGGATTAAACTATAGACACAAAAGTCATCAAGATACACCTCAATGAAATCATGAAGATGGTTCTGGAAGGCAGCCATCATTACTCGTTGGAAGGTGACAGGAGCATTACAGAGCCCAAATGGCATCACTCTATAGGCATAGGTCCCCCATTCTCTGTGGTAAAGATTGTTTTGGATTGGTCCTCTTCTGCAATTTGGACTTGGTTATATCCGCTGAATCCATCCAAGAGGGAATAGAGCTCATGGCCTACCACTATGTCCAACAGTTGATCTATAAAAGGGATAGGGAAATTATCCTTCTTCGTCTTCGAATTGAGCTTTCAAAAGTCCACACATATTTGAAGTTTCCCGTTCTTCTTGGGTAGTACCATAATGGGCGAAACCCATTCACTGTTAGCCAGGGGATAAATGACATCGCTTCAAGGAGCTTCAATAATTCGGCCTTCACCAGAGCATAATAATTAGGATTCATATGCCTTTGTCTTTTCCTTATAGGTTTGGCATCAGGCTCTAGGTCAATGTGATGTTGGCATATTGTGGGATCAATCCCCTTTAGGTCTTTGTACAACTAAGCAAACACATCTAAGTTCTCCTTTAGTAGATCTCGCAGGACCACTAGTTCTTCTTCTGGAAGATTGAGACCCACTTTCAGGTGACGTTCAGTACCGTCAGTATCCAAGAACGTGACTTGTCTTTCACCTTCCACTTTTGCGGATAAATGTCCCACGGATTGCTTTTGGTCGACTCTTTCAAGGCAGTAGTATCATCGTCTAACGTTCCACTAGAACCAATGTCCTCCTTCTGAACAGATGACTCATTTGTCTGTTGAGATTGCTAGAAAGGTATCAGAGCTTTGTTTGCTTCTGTGTGAGTGGTGATTTCTTCTAGACTTAGAGATTCATCTTCAGAGAATGCGTCTAAGAATCTCACATAGGCTCTAATGGCTCTGGCTTCTGTTGACAAGGGGAATCATCATCATCTTTTCTCTAGAATGAATGGTCAGGGCGACATGAACCACTGATGAACTTAATTTTTATTCCTTTAATCCATTGCTTATGCAGATTTTGCATACTTTGTGGTCCATTGGTCAACCCAAATGGAACCATGATCATTCCCTCCAACACCCAGAGAACTTCGATCTCTGAGGTCTCTGTAGGGACATCAACAAGATCGTCCGCTATCAGAGGATCTTCTTCAACTTCACTTTCATAACTTGCTTTGTTTTCTTCCTCATCATTTTTATCCTCTTCCTCTGGAGGCTCTGTGTCTGCTTCTGTAGAGGCTCTCTGTAGGAGAAGAACAGATCTTCTGCCTTTGTGTCTGTTTCTGCTTCTCCTTCTGTCTCTGGCTCTATCTCTGTTACTGTCTCTGTGACTGCCATGTAATAGGGAGAATAGTACATCTATGCTTCTGTCTCGCTGTCAAAGGTAATTTCAAAAGTTAATTCTAGTTGAGGCAGGAGGTATTCTCCCATGGACAAAGACTTTGCTTCCTTTGGTAGTTGGCTTACAGTGCCACTGTTAGGGACTGTGCCTCTGTTTTCTTGCGAAAGATCTGTTTAACAGCCTCTTCGTCTCCTGATATACCATCTGTTCCCTAATTGGAGGAGTCAGTTATGATTTCGATGGATGTGGATCCATTTCCTTTTTGCAATCCATACAATTTCAACACCACTTTGTTGGGTCCTCTACCTAGGGTCAGGGTTCCTTTGAATCAGTTCGTCCTGGCTCTCGCTTCAAAAAGCCAAGGTCTTCCCGCCAACAACAGAGGGTATGAGGTCCCATAAGAATTTGATTTTACCACCAAATATGTCAGCCAATAGTCTCTTCCTGCAAGGCTTGTTTTTACGTATGGGAGGATGCCCAATGGTTTAATTCTACTTTGCTCTGCCAATTTGATAAACCAATGTGTAGGTTGAATTCCTTGCAACCCTAAGTCCTTCGTTGTCACATCCGGCATTATGTTTACTGATGAGCCTCCATCAATCAATGCATCTGAAGTAAATCATCCTTCTATCCATACACTAATCTCTGGGGTTCCAGGATCTTGGAAGGCATTAGCCACATCTACTTCCTTTACAGGCTGGCCTTATTGGTCTTGGTTGCTGTTGAAGGAGAAATCCTTAATCCACGTCTTCTTGTCAAGATGCTTTTGAATTTCTTTCGACAGCTAGGAGACAACATTAGCAACTGTCGGAATGTTAAGTTTGGTTTAAAAGTGTCTAGGTCTTTTACCAAGTCATAGTCTTTGATAGGATCCACGGGCTTTTCCAGCCTGTTGGGGAATGGGGCTATATCCATTTTCATCTTTCCTTTTTCTTCTACCAATGGAAGCATCGGCACTTCCTCTATTTCTAGAGGTTCTTCTGTATCGTCTATCTCCTAGGCCTCTGGTCCTGTTTTTGGGACTGTCTTTGTGACTCTCTGTGGCACTGTAGTGCTCTGTACTGCACTGCTCTGTCCTGTACTACTCTGTCCCTCTATTGGCAGGTTGAACTTCATCGTCTTGGCAGGGGAATTATTCTCTTTCCAGGCGACTGGTTCCTTCTTCTTGGTGCACGTGATAGCGGCAACTTTCAACTCTACCAAATTGGAGGCAGGCTCTTGTGCCTTCTGTTGGCTATTAGTGGCATTGGCCTTGACAGGGGCTGGACTTGGACACTCCTTTGCAGTGTGGCCTTCTCCTTTGCATCAGCTAGATAAGGGCTTATAATCCACCGATCTTCTAGAGTTTGGACAATTCGGTGAGATATGACCCTTTTCTCCACATCTGTAACATTCCACCTCTGATCTCTGACCACCGCCAAACTGTCGTCCTTTGTAACTTTGAGAGGGAAACCTCCTTGGACCAAAATTAGGACCAAACTCCCTAGGCTTTGGTCCAATGTCATGTGTTGTCATTTTGGATTCTAGCAAGTTGAATCTTACATTTTCATCCTTCTGTCTTCGCTCGTGCATCTCTTTCAAAGAGAAAATATCCTCTGTATGGTTCTTCCTCAAATAGTAGGAACAAAAGGCTCCAGGAATAGTTGGTTTTCGGGTACATTCAGTGGTAAATGTCCCGCTTGATGACACTTTTTGCACCATGTATTAGAATGCACCACATCTCTCCCAATTCCCACCGCAGGAGTGGATATATTGGCAGTATTCACCTTTAGTGTCTGTAGCTGCTCTATAATCACATCCATAAGCTCTTTCTTGATACTTGCAACTGAGTTGGATAAGTAGTCCTTCAGATTTTAACCTCCTGAAGTACTTGTAGTAGGGTTTTGGAAAGCTTCTGTTATTACTGCCTATACTGGTTGGGTTGATCTAGAGGGTCCTCTGTTTTGGTTCTGATTCAGAGCTCCTGTTGAGACTTGGGGTTGTTGATTCCAGTTGGTAGGGTCCACTGTTGTTGAGTCGCCATTGGAGGAACTGTTTGAGGCCACTGTTGTTGTGGTTGAACCATCATTTGAGGAACTGTCATCTATGGCGACCACAGTGGATTAGGTGCATTATAATGTGCCATTGTTTGCATCTCGGGATAGGGGTAGGGAACTGTCCCTGGCACTACATTTGGTGGGTATACCATTCGTGACATGGGAGGAGGTAAGACTCCTCTTCCTGGAGTCATTGACAACCTTGCTTCAACTTCGTCATACAATCTTGCACCTTCCACTGCAGCTTGCAGATTGACTGGTCTTCTCAATTCCACGAACTTGTGAACTTCTGGTTGTAAGCCTCTAAGGAACACTCCTTTCTGGATGCCTTCATCCAAATGATGGTTAGTCCATCTCTTCAGGATGGATTCCATTCACGAGACATAAGCTTCTACTCTTTCTCTAGAGGGATGACTTAGGTTCATGAACTCCTCTCGCATCCGCTCTGCAAAACCTTCACACCTGAATTTAGTGAGGAAGGCCAACTTCAGGTCGTCCTATGTGCCAAAAGTTCCTACTGCTTGTCTCTCATACCACTGAAATGCTGCGCCCTTGAAAGTGGTGGGGAATATTGCTAACCAATGCTCAGGGGTTCTGGCATTGTTAGCCACACATGCTACCATAAACTCTACTACATGAAGATCAAGGTCTTCATTGTACTCTCCCTTAAAAATTGGCAATGGGACTATATTTGTTGGCCTGTCATCGATATTTCTAGGATGAATCTGACTAGGAAGGCGACCTTGAATTGCCATGGGGACTTCTGTAAAGAGTGCTTTTAGGGCATCAAAGGAGGCTTCTGCTGCGGGCTCATTCTTAGCCTTGATTCTTACCTTCTCTCTTCTCATGTACCTCCGGACTCATTCTAACACTTGCCTAGAATCAGAGAGGGGCTTCAGTCTCTGGGGGATTCTCTGGCCAACATCTCTTCTACTTCCTTCTTTTCAACATCTCTGAATTTGGCTTTCAAACCACTACAAAGGGGGAGATATTCCGTTCTAAAAGTATCAAAACTCATTCTTCTTAGGATCATTGTTGTGCCATTATAATAATGCCAGCTTCTGAGGGTTTCAACAGTGTATACTGTGAAAAACACTCTATCTATCAACTTCCAGTGGGTTGCTAATTGGACAAACAGAGTGCACCAAGCATCCCACGTATCTTGTTATTGAGCATCCATGAACAAATTCCAACTCTTTTCATTCTTGTTTTTGTGAACCTCCACAGAGCACGACTCCTGAAGCTTCTTCACAATCTCCCACTTGATGATGTCTGAAAACTTCTCAATGAATACCAAATCTTCTATGGATAATCATTCTCTCTGCTTTTGCTCTTCAATTTGTTTCCAAACAATTTGCCACCAAGATGCAAGTTTCTATTGCTTCAACAGGAAGAGGAAACAGTCCACCGCATAGAGCTTGCATCATCGTGATGGTAATATGTTTTTACCATTGTGGGATGAACTTCTTATAGAAAGTGGATTTGATAATGAGAATCTCCAACTCTTCAGTGGAAGAAAGAAATTTGCAAACATTCATTGAATTCTTTTCTTCTTGGCAATGCCATTTCTTTTATTTTCAACCTCTTTTGATGCTTGTTGATGGCAAGTTTCCTCGGCTGCGCACCAAAAACATGGAGCCCCAAGAGGAACACTAAGGAAAAGAGGATTCTACTGCAAGAAAATCTATCTTGTAACATCAACAAGTTTTTATTTCATTCTTTTGATGACCAAAACAAGGAAAACAACAAATCTTCAAGCAGCATCATAATAGATATCTCCCACAGATTTGATAGAATCAACCATAATCTTCAACATCTTCATAGAATCCATCAATAGAAAAAGGAATATAAAATAATACACCATTTTTGAATGTAAATCAATCACATAGTATTCATCTTCAATGTGTTCATAGTTTTCTCTTTCAATCTCTCATAAAAAGATACATAGTTTCGATAAAATTGACTATATTTGGCTCTCTCTCTCTCTCTCTCTCTCAATAATACATCATCTCCTCACTACAATACTCAATAATGACTCCCAATAATCCTTTTTTAGGTCATGGATGCATCTCCCAAGAGGTATGTCTGTGTCAAAGAGGCACCAGAGCCACTACAGTGTCTCTTCATAGCTCACTACAGTCATTGTCACTTCAGTCTTCTCTTCAATCTTTAACAGCTGCTTCTTCTATTTGTTTTAGCTCTTTTGAACTTAGATTCATACTTTTCAAAAGTTAGAAAACTTTTCCAAAGTCACACATACATTCTACAGAGCACTTACAAAATATCTATAGAACATAACAGAACAGGAATAGAGCAGAGATAGAACAGAGACAGAGGCTCTACAGAAGGTTTACAGAGGGTTACAGAAGGTCATTAGAGAACATCAAATCCTTATAACTCATACTAAAACCATTCCAAACTATCAAAAACTATTCAATAATATTTCAAAATATTTCAACCTTCATCAATCATCAATCCATGCTTCATACAGAAGACAATCGGAACAAAACAAAAGCTATACAAAAGGTATCAGAACCTCAACAGAACCTATTAGAACATCACAGATCTTCATATTTCTACTAAGAATCATCATGAACTTCCAAAACATAATCAATATCATCCAAAACACTCTCAAAAACTTCCATTAATAACCATACATCACTCTAAATCCATAAAAAATCAACCATTCAGACCTCAAAAATAACAAAAATTAGTCAAAAATTCAGTCTTTTTCCACTCTCAACATGGAGATAGTTGGTATTGGTGATGTCCAGTTGTAGTTTGGTTCAGGTTTCATGTTTACTCTTCATGGTTTATGTCATGTACTTGCTCTCACGAAGAGCCTTATCTCTGGCACTTTGGATGATGCAAGTTATCTAGTTTCTTTTGGTGATTCCTCATAGAAGATTAACTGTGGAAATCTTGTCATTGCACATGGTACTAAGTCCAATACTCTCTATCCCTTGCTTGTATCTTGGTCAGTTGACTATATTTTGGTAGTGGATGTAGTTCCACATGTATCTCTTTGGCATCATTGCCTTGGGCACATGTCCTTGAAAGAAATGAAAATGCTTTCTCGTTTCCACATGTATCTCTTTGGCATCATCGCCTTGGGCACATGTCCTTGAAAGAAATGAAAATGCTTTCTCATTTGCAGTATCTTTTGTCCCTTGACTATAAGTGCTTTGAGCCTTGAGATCATTGTTTATATGATAGGTGGACACATGATACACAAAAAAGTCTGGCATGACACGCATGGGTGATCCATTAGCTCTTGTTCATTCGGAAGTATGTGGTTCCATGCCTTGGAAGCAATTAGGTGGTGCAAAGTATTTTCATTACTTTCATTGATGACTATACGTATAAGGTTTGGGCATATCCTATATTAAATAGAAATTGAAAGTTTTTGCTGCATTTCAGTGTTGGTTTTCTTTACTTGAGAGCTAATCTAGGTATAGGCTAAAATGACTAAGGTCAAATAATGGGGGTGAGTATGTCTCTATAGCATTTGAATAGTTTTGTGATGAGAGAGGTATTAAGCGTTAGTTGACCACCCCGTACACGCCACACCAAAATGCTATGTCTGAGTGTATGAATAGGATAGTTCAGGAGCGAGTTTGTAATATGCTTAGCCAAGCAAGCTTAACACAATATTTTTAGACTGAGTGAGTTATTACTGCCCTACACTTGATAAATCGGTCCCCATGTACTACTCTTGACTATCAAGTTGCAGAGGATGTATGGTTTAGCAAATATCCCTCATATGCTCATTTGTGTATCTTTGGTGGTGAGGCTTTCTGCCATGTACCCAAGGATAAGTGTGATAAGCTAGATCCTAAGTCTAGGAAATGCATCTTTCTTAGTTATGGGGATGCAAGTGAGATGGGTTATCGCCTATGGGATCCGTAGGCTCAGAACGTTATCTACAGCCATGATGATTTTTTCCATTGAGGAGAAAATGCATAAGCAGACTGAGCATGTTGTTGAGGTATGTAGGGTGATATTTCTGGAGGAACCTCCTGTTACTGTCTAGCCAACTAGATAACCTATAGTAGAGCTGCTGCCCTAGTGGTCCATGTCCATAATGCTCCACAAGATGTAGAGGCCCCAAAGCCAGCGGTCTACTAGAGATGGATGACAACATGCATGGTTTGAGCCCTCTATGGATTATGTTATGTGACAGATGTTGGTGAGTCTCTTACTTATGATGAAGCCATACGTAGAGGTGATAGTCACTCTTGGGAGAGGGCCATGCAGTCACAGTATGACTCACTGCAAAAAAAATCATACGTGGGATTTGGTTTCTTTGCCTAGTGGTGAGCATGCTTTGCCATGCAAGTGGGTGTACAAGTTGAAACGTACCCTTGGATGCCCCAAGCTGGGATATAAGGTAGATTGGTTGGTAAGGGCTTTAAGTAGGAACATGGTGTAGACTTTGTGTGATGAAGTCTTTTCTCCTCTTGTGAAGATGACTACCCTATGCTTGGCACTAGCTTCTTTGGTTGCTCAGCTTGACTTGGATCTTTATCATATAGATGTCAAGATAGCTTTTCTTCATGGAGACTTGCATGATGAGATTTACATGGAGTAGCCTAAGGGATTTATAGAATACGATAGGAAACACCTATTGTGTAGATTGAGAAAGATCCTTTATGGCCTTAAGCAAGCACCTAGGGAATGGCATCATAAATTTGATGCCTTTATGCACTCATAGGGATATTCTCGCAATGATATGGATCCATGTTTATACACAAAGAAGGCTTGTGATGGTAGCTTTATGATTTTGACTTTCTATATGGATGATATGTTGATTTTGTTGGGAACACTCATGATAAGCTGGATGCCTTGAAAGGTCAACTCAAGAAGAACTTTGAGATGAAAGACATGGAACATGCCTCACATATTCTAGGGATACACATTACTCACGATTGCTCTAAGGGGCTCCTCTACTTGTCACAGAAGGAGTACATCCAGAACATTCTTGTGATGCATATTACATGCGATTGCTTTGGGGCTCCTCTACTTGTCATAAAAGGAGTAAATCCAGAATGTCATTGAGTGGTTTCATATGTAGGATGTTAAGACTATTGATTGTCCTTTACCTTCTCATGTGAAGGTTAGTCAGGTTGAGCGTCCATAGTCTACTAAGCAAAAGGCCGAGATGGCCAAGATCCCTATATCCAAAGTGGACAATTTGATGTATAGCATGATAGCCACTCATCTTGACAGATCATTTGCAGTGGGAGTTGTGGCACATTATATGGTTACACCTAGTCGACAGAATTGGGATAACATCAAATATATCATGAGGTACATAAAGGAGACAACAGCTTTGGGCATATGTTATGGTGGCCAAGATACAAGAGTCATGGGATACACTAACTCTGATTATGTAGGACTTAAATCCAGTGGGAAGTCCACCTTTGGCTATGTCTTTACCTTTGCTGGAGGCATTTCATACTTTAATCAATCACAAGAAGAAAAAGAACACCAAGAACAACCAATGTTTATGTAACATCATACAACGAATCTCCCACAGATTTATCACAAAAAATATTCAACATATTCTTTATAGAAACCATCCAAGAACCAAAAAAACACAAAGAAATGTTCAACTTTGAATGTAATTCATCACATAGTATTCATATTCCACCATCTTTATAGTCTTCATAGTCTGTCTCTCAATCTCTCTCATAGTCTATTTCATAGACATATCATTTTTCATAGAAAATTGACTATCTCTTATATACTATCTCTTTCACATATACTCTCTCTTAATAGTACATTGGAATAACCAAGAATAATATTCAATTATCCTCTCTTGGTCATGGATACCCCTCCCAAGAGGTATGCTTGATATGAAGAGTGACCAGAGCCACTATAGTGTCCCTTGGAAGCTCATCAGTATCACTGTCACTTCAACCTTCAATTCAAGTTTCATCAGCTACTTCTTCGAGCTATTTTAAGCTTATAGTATTTCTCTTTCAAGATTAAAAAACATCCCCAAGCTAAACATTCGCCCATTAGAATACTCATAGAAGCAAATAGAGGCATATAGACCACATACAAAACTCTACATAACACTACAAAAGGTCAACAAAAGGTATACAAATCATATAGCTCAAACCAAAACCAAATCAAATCATCAAAAAACTTCTAACAATCCTTCAATAATTTCTCAAAATACTTATTCCCAATCATAATCTCTCAAATAGAAAGAAAATATATCAAAACAAAGACAAAACAGACCCTATTAGAACCAAACAAACACATCATAGAATCTATCAGCACATCATATCTCAACCCAAAACTATCATGAGCTTCTCAAACCTACTCAACCTAATCCAATACACTCCAAAAAGCTTTCAATATATCCAAAATCAATCAATCCATCACAAAATCAACCATTCATCTTACAAAAACAACAAAAATTGGCAAAAAAAAAAAATCAATTCAACCCTTAACATATCCCCACACTTAATCAAGAATCATCCTCCCGACCTTGGAAAAAGAAAGAATACTAAGCCCAAAAGACTGACTTGACATTGTTTTCTCGAACATCAATGAATCACTATCCACAAATTAACCTCAATTCCATCAAGCTCCAAAATAACCTAGATCTATAAAAAATATTGATGAAAGGAAAACACCTTGAAGCATGAATCAAATTTTAGCTTACAAAATATAACCAAATAAACTAATAAAGGATATAAGATATTCTTCCATTCTTTTGCAAGTTTTCAAAACTTGAGTCATATTAGTAAATTAGCATCTTCAAATCTTTTCAGCTCTCTCGAACCATGTCTTCAAAAGGACACAAATCAAACACATCCACAAACAAATACATAACACATAGAAATCTGAATGACACCCTAATAAGGGAGAATGAAAAGAGATTTTATTAAAGCTCAACCACCAATTACATAAAAAAGAAACCATCAATGAATATTTTCTCTTTTAAAGGCCTATGGTTTCGAAACCTATCCATGGAATTGGATTCATCCACAAATATCTTGGGAGGATTTTGAAAGAATTGCAAGCAACACATCCTCTTCACAAAGACACGATATCTTCTTAGAAGATAAATAGCATGAAAATACAAGATATCTAACTGAGGGGATTAATATCCACATTGACATTAATGTACAACTTTGGTACTAGTTTCTAATCATTATGACTGAGGATGCATGTACTCTAAGTGAGCTCTAAGTATGAAGCAAAATGAGTAGTTAATCTAACTAAAGGATCAATAGATTCATGATAGCTCTCGGAAAACTACAAATAATTTTGATAAGATTATATAGGAGTCTGCCAATCTCTTGGAATCATAGACCAATTAATTTGAGGTTCTATCAATGAATCAGTTTGACTCCATCCTCTGCATTTAGGTATCTGCAAATCAAAACCACAGTGGCTACTAACCAGCTGAGAGAGACTAGAAATAAAAGATGTGGATGGAGGAAGAGGTATAAGCATCAAGGGATGAAGTGAGGGATAGGAAAAATCGTAAAAAGAAGAAAGGGTTAAAGATAGAGAATCAAGTAATTTATCTGAATTGAATAAGAAAGGAGTTATGAAATACGTTGGGTAGAAATGAGTGTGGTAGATGACGAGTGTTTTATTTTTGCGAGATTTCGATTTCGTGCTTTTGTAATTGAAATTGATTATTTGAGCTTTTTCAAGCTTGCACTATCCAGAATTGAGGAAGCTGCGGTACAAAATTCTAGTAATTTTCCAAGATTGCTACACCCAAAACTTTTGCATCACCCAAAAAGAGTGCAATATCTAGAAATAGTATGGGCAACCTTCCTCCAGTGAGTAATGGATAACTTCTATATCTCCCAAAAAGAGTACAATAGCTAAAAAATTTCCAAGATTGCTACACTCTAATCTTCTTGCAATAAAAAAGGACATGCTATACCCTACTAATGTGAGCATGATGACGAGTGGGCCAAAATAATGAATGTGTTATGCTTATTTTTGAGCTTTCCACATGACAAGGCATATCTTAGATGGTTGCCTTAACACAAAGGCAAGATCAGTGGGAGTTAGTGTAGGCTGATGTATAACCGCGTGTTCCTTAGGTCAAAGGCCAAGTATGTGCATGTACACATAATACATATGTTTGCATGCAAGAAACGCCTTTTGGGTAGATTCTCTTCTTTGAAAATCAAGAAAAGTGCACCTAGACTCTTCTTTGATGTGCACATCATAACAACTCTTTGTCAAGACTTGAAATACTAAATGTTGCCTCTCAAGCTTCACTGTCTCCTCCAAGAAGGTTGCAACCATGCAAGCAGCTGCCTCTATTCTCTTTTGTGCATCTTTGAAAATTCCATGCCTCCATTTGTGTCTCCTCCCACTTGAACCACCCTCTACAGAAGTAAGAGGTTTTCTCTTCTCATTTTTTGATGGTGTTGCAAAGCAGGCAAACTTGAAACCAACATGTTTTAGATTGCTACACTCTTCCTTTGATATATTTGTCCCTATATTACCTAGCCACAAAAATGGAACTATTGGTGATACTATCACTTGTTTCTGCACATCGTTTGTATGCATGACATCATGATTGCAAAACCATATCCATTATGCAATGGTCTTGTCCTTATAGACTCTCTCAAACCAAAAGCATGGTGCGACTAGTCCCACTTGCTGACTTTGTAACTTGTTGCTACAACTCTTTCTACCCTCCATACCAAAACATTTTCTCACATAGTTAGGTGGCATCCTTCATAAAGCCCACTCCTCCTATGCCACTTCTACCTCTTCTACATAAGTCGATGTTCCTGCATTTGGCACATTTACTCCACTTTCTAAGGGCTTGACTGCTATCTCTTCATTCTCCTTAGCATCTTGAATATATATCTCTTCCAACTCACCATCATCAAACTGCATACTTCGTGGCCTGCCCCTATTTTTATGTTGCCTTGACTCAATCACATATCTCGGCTTATGGGAACTTGCAGCTACTCCAGTTCCCTTCTTTTTCTATGCATAGTCAGGAGCATAGAAAAAAGTTAGCTACTCTAGTTACTGCCAACCAATTTGCACTTGCCTCAACAAAGTCAGGAGCATCATGATTGTTAATAAATTGATTACTTATTACACATTCTCTATTTAGTAAATTTATGTCAATAAATTAATGACTCACTTTTCTTTAAGTGTTGATGATGATCTAGCATGGCCACGAGACCATTTAGAGACCAATATTTCTAGTGCATCACTTAATGGGGTGATCATAGCACTATGATGGGGATATTTGGTACATGCAATACAAGTTATGAAGGGGGAAGGAAGTGTTTGCCAAGTGTAAGAGTGTACACAAGAACCAAGGAGTCACACATAAATGAAGATGGATTGAGTTCTAAGAAGAGGAAGTGCATTAGCATTATGTATATGTATTTATGTGTGCATTCAGGGATGCCTGGAAACATTTACTTGTGTGTAATGAGCATTGCATTCACTTGGGATCCTCTCCCAAGGTCTTTTCTCTCTTAATGAATTAAGAAGAGAAGTAATTATTTCATTAAGAAATACAAGAGAGGTAATTCTCTCACTAATAAAGACGAGAGACGTGATCCTCTAGAAGTGAGGAGAGAAGTGATTTTCTCTTTCTAAGGTCTAAGATGACACAAGCTTTTGTGTGGAAGTCAATCTTAAGGTTGAGGCCCAAGGCTATCTAATGAACTCTTCTTATCTATGGATCAAGGTGGTTGCATGGACCATAAGTTAAGAATAGAGTTTAAAAAGCAGCTTTTCTTAAAATAGACACGGTGAATCGCGATAGAAAGCTGATATCTAAAAATAGCTTGCAAGGGTTATCAGAAACAACGAGATCTACAACTTTTGTGTTGGATGTTTTTCCATCCGAGCAACACATAGAGGGATATTCCAAAATTGTGTTGCAGAGTAGGTCCTAGAACAACCACATCTTGCATGAAGATCAACCTTTTTAATCTTGGTACTCAAGCCTCTCTCCAAAAAGAGAATATCCTAGAGCCTATAAAAGGGAGGCTCTCCTTAGGTGTGGAGGATGTGAAGGAAGCATCACTTTGAATGCATGCAAGAGGAGGAGAGAAGGCTATTCGAGTCTCACAAAGTGCTGTAGAAGCTCTGCTAAAATCAAGCTCCAATAGGAGATCCCTACACATATTGTGTAGGAGAGAAGGAGAGACTCAAGAAGGATCAAAAGGTGCCAACTTCCAAGTTGTGCATGTGTTAGCCGGTTGTATACAATACAAGGAAACATGATCTTGTTCCCAAGATCTACAAGTTAAGAGCTGGTTTATGTGTAACGGAGGAGCTTGCTCCTTATCAATAATATAACTCCACAAGGGGAGGACTGGCCCATTTTCCAGTCCCCAGTGTGTTGTCAACCGCTAATAAAGCAATTACTAATGGTCCCAATCTTCTACTACAATGTTTTGATACAAGTGAATAGGGCGAGATATGTGTGGATATTGCAAATGTTCGCCTCAAGGGGTGGGAGGGTAGTGGAAGGGTCGGAAGTGAGTTGCCAGTGGGAGGAGGATGTGACTAGCAATAAGAGGTTGCAACCAGTAGAAAAATGCAAGTGAGGAGAGAGAAAGACTAAAAATGCAGGCAAGACAACTTGTAAGAGAGAGAAAGACTAAAAACACAGAAAAAAATAGTAGCAGCAATCAATATGTTGAAATCAGCTTCGAACAGTCTTTCTTTTCTCTCATGTATTCTCTCTCTGCTCCAACATAATATTCACCATATATCTTTTAAGTATATAAGAAGATTGAGTGTGTATCTCGGATCTTATAACAGTGGTACCAGAGCAAGTCTCTTTGCTTTTCTCAAAGTAAAGGGGATCCTTGCAAGAAGAAGGTAAAGATGGCAACAAGTGAGAAATCATAGAATCAATTAACAGAGTATCGTAGCTTGTTGGATATTCCCGAAGTACGTCAATTGATTGATAGCTTAAGGGCTAGGGAAGAAGCTAGTTATGAAGGACTAGATCCTCCAAAAGATGGTGATACTAGAGGAAACACCATTGCACCAATTGATGGTGAAGGTGCAAAGTATCCAATTACTGAGAAGCTCCCTAAAAGGAAGAAGGACTCTCGGGTCAAGAAGAGTAAAAAGCCCTCACCTCGAGTGAGGCGGATAAGGAGGAAGTCATCTCCCTCAACAACCAGCTACTCCACTGATTACTCAAGTTCCTCCTCCTCCTCCTCATCTTCTAGTTCCTACGCTCTTGTTTCTAAGTCTCTGCAATCTGCGAACGAACAAAGAGGGACCATAAGAGGAGCAAGCTTAAGAAGACTAAGATTTTCAAGTCTGGGGAGATAAGGACGTAAAGTTTGACTCTTACTTCGGTAAGAGAGATCCTACTAAGGCGTTAGCCTTTGTCATGCAATTTGAAGTTGCTTTTTCTAATAGTAATTTCTCAAAAAAGTCCAAGCTTAGGCATGTAGGCATGCACTTGAAAGACACCGCTAGCAATTGGTGGTTGACTCTCATTTTGGAGGGAAGGAAACCTACGACTTGAAAAAAGTTCAAGAAAAAGTTTTATGCTTAGTCATGGGAGGATCCCTAAACAAAAATCCAAGTCTCGAACCAAAAATATTGAAGTGATTACACCCCTTACAATTGAAATCAAGAAACTGAACACAATCCATCAAATACTAGATTCTTAGCCTAGTGTGCCTAGCAAGTAGATGTCAGAGGGATCCGTTGAGTGTGCATGAGGTCCACTAGCGGCCGAGGAGCCTTTGACTTCCCAAGGGGACAAGGAGCACCATAGGCACAACGTCACTCATGGTAGGGCTGATTGCTCAGCAAAGCTAACGACGGAATCCTCCAACAATCACAAGCAAATCATTCAGTTGGTGCCAGGTCTGGCTAAGAGTCCTAGGTCCCCTACGTCCTCTCTTCCGAAACGGACCCAGGAGGCACAACGATAGCTGTCAATGGCAAGGGCTCACTACCAATCTCTATCTCCATTAAAGCTTCCAAACACCCAAGAGAGGAAACATGACACTGGCCGTAGCTTTGGCCCAAGGATACTCTCATGCGACCCAATGTGACTGGATCAACTCAATCTACATAGGTGGGTGTTCAGAGGACAACAAAAGACACGACCACATCCGATCGCCCCAGGGACTCCACACTGCGATCCACCAAGAGTAACCAACCCACTGGACTAAACACCACTGCTCCCAATCAGGGATCGTAGTAGTCACAGCCCTCGGGTGTGACCACACCCCTTGCAGAACGTGTCCCCAACACTTCATCTGAGGAGGAGGTGCCGCAACTAGTATCCTTGACAACTCCAAACCGTCCCAAGAACCTAAAGCCTAGGCTCGAGGAGAAACCCCTCAAGGATGTAGCCAAGGAGATGACACAACAAACCACTCAACCTAGCAAGGCTATTCAATGGGCCGCGGTTATGTTCCATGAGGACACGCTAGAGAAAGGAAATGCTAAGGCCCAACCAGGCACAACAACGGTCGACCTAGTCCAAGGTCCTGAACCATTGAGAGATATGCCTTCACTGACCAAGAGAAAGAGGAGAAAACAGCGCAAACAACAGCAGCTACAGGTGGTCGTGGACCCCAAGAGCATTGAAACCAAGAGCGTTGGAGAGCTGGGGAATAAAGCATCATGTCTATCCACCAATGAACCCATTGATGTCTCTCCTAATAGCGGTGAAACCTCAGACACATCCGTGTGCTCTAAAAAGTTAAAACAGCCATTGCCATCAATAGTTGCTTCCAACACTCAATCCACCGACAATAGAACTCTCAATCCACCGACAATAGAACTCTCATCGATCAATCAAGAGTGGAGATAACACTACCACAACAGGGCGACAAATTCATAACAGTCACGTCCAAAGAGAACCATGACGCAATGACGAAGCCTCAAGAGAAACATGGAAACCCCAAGCGCATGAGCACTCCTAGCATTGATCAATCTTGCTCTTCTAGGCCTGAGCCCCCAGCTACGCTAAAGCCCAGGCAAACTCCTAGAATCTTGCATGAGATGGCAACTGAGCAAGCCCTCGTCGAACATAGAGGTGTCGCAGAATGTCTAGCTAAGTTGGATGCCAAGCTCAAGGTTTTCGCACGTGTCTATGTCCTGGCAGACATGCACGCATTCCCTAAAGAGCAGCTCGAAGACTACTTGCCCTTTCCTTTACCTTGGGAAGAGCAGGAACACCTTGACGAGCACTATAGTAGGCTCCTGCACGAAAGCTTGCTACTCATCTCGAACGAGGAAGCCGACGAATTGCGCTTAACTGTCACATTCAATGAGGTGCTCTGCCAACCGAATCTCTTAGACATAGAACAACTAAAGCGACTGTCGGCAAGCTGAAGTCGATTTGAGTAGCATTGGTGTGAAAGCCGTGTTGCAATGGCCGAACTAGGGGCTCAGATCATGACAGTCTCTGAGGGGAGCGATTGGCCAAATGGCGATCCCAAAGAGACCCAACCTATGTGGCACCAACTTCCTTTCGAGTGCTGATTGCCATTCAGGGCAAGGACTTGGCTGAACCAAGCCAAGAAAACCCTCTGCTTAATAAGGTTCTCACTGAGGAGGAGTTACATGTTGATAGTAGACTCGGACAAGATTCCATGCTACTCGATGTGGCGAAATATCTATCAGTATTGAGTAAGCTGCCATATGTACTAGATGTGTATGCCACGCTTCAGTACAATCCCGAGTTCTACAATTGGTTTCTATCCTTGTGAAGTGACAGGGATCCAAAAAAATGTATATATTTCAAACAATGATTTTTGTGTCATCCTGTATAGACATTATCAACAGACACAAGCAATAAAAAGTCAAGCGCAGATAGAAGAATCGGGGCCAACAGGCTATGCCAGGCCGGTCCCCCTTTCACAAGATCATGCCCGCCTCCGGGAAAATGGCATGCACCCCGCATTGCCACCATGGAAAGCCCGGACCAACATCCCTAATTATGTAAGCAGGGTGCAGTCCCTCTCTACACACTCTTCCCTTCCCGGCCTATCCTTCCGAGGATGAGCCCTCCAAACGCAGGACTACCAACCGATGTAACTCGGCGTGAGTCAAGATCTGCTCATAGTTAGAGGCTAGAGGGACACCATTACAATGAGTACAACATGTTCCGCACCTTCTCTTCTAGTCATATGCATTTGGCAACCCACACTGAAATCCCTCCTATGCGAACAATCTTATTCCGCATCAAGGCCTAACCCTTGGATTGCATCTTATAGGCCTCCAAAAGGAAAACATGGAGAACCATGGACAGCTGGCGTGCAGAGACCCTCTTCGCAGACGATGGGAGCACGCGGCATGCACCCCTCCATCGGTGCGCTATGTACCCACGCTCAAGAGATATGCAAAGAAACGCGGACCTAAACGGCACCGTAACAGACAAAGGCCTAAAAATCCTCAGACTAGGAAAATCAAAGCTCAGCTAAGCATGCAAGCCGTAGCAACACTAGTGGCACAAATCCCCCACGAGCGCTCAAGCACCAGATGCCCAAGAGCAGGAAAGGCGGTCAGGGACAGGGAAGAGTTCGACGAATTAGTTAAAGCCATTTTGGAACTGGTGGCGGCCTGGGACTATACCATCCATGTCCCGGCCGACATGTGCCCTGCCTGACCTCATGATGATCCCACACCAGCACCAGCCGAGTCGCCCAACCAATCAGACTTGCCCCGCCTAGTAGAAATCAACTAAGCCCTATGATGTACAAGCAGATTGACAAGTTATCAAGACCTAACTTTTTGTCTTCTGAGGGGTGAAAGGGAAACTCCCACTTGTGCAACTTCTTCTGCCTATAGCTAATGTATGCCGCATCTTTAACAAGCGGTCGCATGGGCAGTGCAATTAACATCATAGCATTTCAGAAAGTCATGTTTTAACATAACTACATCTGTTGAATTACTTAACGAAATCAAGCATGTGCTCTCACGACGTGACAAGTGGATGCAAGATAACACAGGTCTTCATGCAAACATGTTCAACGCCTGGGTCACTACAAAACCACGACCATGCACTAACCGCAACAAAGTCACGCTGCTGAACGTGAACAATCACCCTCGCGAGTGCCCACATCGCACGAACCCACGCATAGTCATGAGCTACACTCTCTTCTTGGGTCATGCTCTACACTCATGACGGGGGCACTGCAATCATACCGATATCGCAACAATGGCTCCCCTAACAATGAGGCTAGGGCAAATTCATCACGGTCACATCCATTTCCCGCACCTTTGAGGTTGGACATGTCCCGACCCATTGAAAGGCTCATAGCCCCCGCATATTGCAATGGTTGTACTGTGGCAAAAAAAAAAACAAAAAAAAGCACCCACGAGCACATCACCGCACCTAGGGGTCCTCAAAATTAGGTGCGTCCAGTGACCTTGGTCGATTGGCTCCATCTCTAGTCCCTTAGCCCCCTAGCATCACCCACAATACTTCAGGGCACATCAAGAGTAGGACAACCCTAGGAAGCTTATCTCGCTTGTGGTTAAACTTGTCACCCTAAACCATTTCCCACAATTCCCTCTCACACTCTGCCTTAAAACCATGGCAACCAATTGGGGCACGCACCGCACGAATGGCCATGAATAGTACACCGTTCTTATCCACCGGCCTAATGTCGCCCACCTACGACTCATACACTATCCCCGTGCCCTATCCTGCTATATCTACAATCACAATGCACATGATGGTGCACCCACCTTCAAATGTACTTCTTTCCACCATGGACCACTCTGCTTAATCCACACGACGTTATGAGCCACCAGGCCGCAGTCTTCTACCTATATAATATCTAAGTATGCATGGACACTCACATAATATCTGCACGAAAGTCTATATATAGTTTGGGTCCTCAAGTGCAGGACAATACTCCAGGCTTGCTTAGAGTTTGACCTGTCTCCCAAACTAATCAAAATATGTCTTGTGCACGATACGAAGACTAGCACTACCCTTAGGGAGAGACCACATGAGAGGTTTTCCAATTGCAGGTATTAAAGACTCCAACGAAAGCGCCGTCAACTCGACATCAACGCTCCACTCTAAACTCTTGTCCTTCACTCCCTCATGCCAATCACCAAAGAATCATCACGCCCAAACTCCTCCAGGAGCATCCCACGCACACCAATCCCCGTGCTAGCTATGAGTGGCCATTCCCAACAAAGAGTCACCCTATCGCCCCCTACAACAATCATATCACCATGCCACTCGAAACAGCTAGTGCCCCACCGACCTTCATCTGCACCAACCTCAGAACTCCCCCAAAGCAGACCACAACCATCCTTAACACCCATGTCTTCGGTGCATGCTACTACCTGCTACCTATGACAGTGAGTGCCATGGGACTAGCACTCATCTAGGAGGGGGGTAATGTTAACCCCAACACGAAAAAAGCAAAATGAAATAAAAAAGATGCAGGGAAAAGGTGGAAAAAAGGTATCTCGGCTGAAGAAGAAAGAGGAGAAAAGACCAAAAGCGAAAGGGCAACCTTAAAAATCCGAGGCAGCTGCAAAAGGGAAAATGTGTATTTTAAATACAAAGGCGCACCCTGAAACCTTGTAAAAGAGTGCCAGGCAGTGGAAAATCCGGAAAGCTAAAATAAAGGACAAAGACAAAGGCCAAGGCAAGAGAAATGGAAGGCAAAGGTGCACCAGGAAAAGTGCAAGACAAAACTTGTGTAAAAGAGTGCAAGCGCACCACAATTTAACTCAAGGAGCGCCGGGCTCTCACCCGTGCAATTTGTAAATATAGATGGACGATGGAAAGGAAGCTAGGAAGATAGAAGGACAATGGAAAAAGGGCCTAGGCTACGGCTGGCCATGTAAAAAAGGGAAAAGGGGATGACCGCCCAAAAGGGATTTAGGGTTTTGTATATAAAGTTAAAAAGTGAATGAGAAGCTCATTCTTGTCTATGGCAAAAAGTGGCTCTCCTCTTCTTCTTCTTCTTCTTGTTCTTGCTTGCTTGAGCTTGTGTTTGAGAGAGGGAGTATGAGAGTGTGAGGGAGTGAGTGTGTGAGGGTGAGGGACCATGGGGTGGAGAAGTTCTCCATCTCCTCCTCTCTTCTTCTCTTCTCTTCTCTTCTCTTGCTCGCGGTGATGGAGCTTGGAGCGTGGAGCTTGAGGATGGAGCTTGCTTGAAGCTTGCACTTGGATCGTGGAGCTACTGGGATGCGTGGGAGAGGAGGTAACTCGAACGGCATGGAGGTAAGCTTACTACACCCGTAGATATGGATGGCGCGTTGGCTATGTGAGAGGTAGCCATTAGTGCTTGGCTTGGAATGCTTGAAACAATAGGCGGTCCGTGGGTCTTGGCGGTTGAGCGAAAGCTCCCACAGTCTTCTACGATATTTGTAAGTCCAACGCCTATCCTTGGCATTGTCTCCTGACCTTCTTGTTTCAAGCATAGCCTCGCTCACTACTTCTCTCTCTGTTCAACATGTGCTTATATCAACTCTTTCAACAAGTCCTTGCTCTCATCACTAGACTTGCTTGATATGTCAAAATGTTCCTTATCCTTCCCTCGAGGTTTGATGAGGTCACCCTTACTAAAGGTTGTGATTATCCTCATATCTAGTAGTGTCAAGTGTATCATGTGTGCTATGTAATTGGCCTTACACTTTGTCGCCCTTTTGAAGGGTCTTCCTAGGAGGGTATCCTTTCCACAATCAGCACTATTTGGGGGAACATGGAATAGGATAGAGAAGCTTTTTGTTTCAATAGTTACAAGGATTTTGCACTTCCCTATAAGTGCTTGTGGGTGTTCCCCGTAAGGATTAAGAGTTGCATTAGTTGGTGTGAGCTCTGTTTGGCCTAGTCGAGACCATGCTTCATAGGTCAAGATATTGAAATCTACTCCTTCATCGATGAGAACATCGACACAGTGCTCTTCTTTTGTGGTTGGTTTGACCCTAAAATAAGCAGGTGGTATTATGTTTTCATCTTTTGGGTCTTGGCTTATAAATTTAAGCCTTCTGTTACATGCCTTTGAGTCCCCAAATACACAACCAGATGTGGATTCTCCACTGATGCATTGGGTCATCTATGCAGTACTGTTCAAGATGCATCTATCGTCAGGACTATCATGTCTAGCCATCCTCGCAGTAGCTTGATGTTGTTGCATTCTATTTTGACTAGATGCAATCCAGATGCAACTTATACATGTTTTTGTGGTATGGCCTTTTTCCCTTGTTGGCTAGATTGGCCCATTGAGGTTCTAGGGTCTTTGTTTGTCTTTGTTCGGGTATGGGCTTTTGGCTGTTTTGCAAGTGAGAATCTATGCTTGTGTAGAGCCCTTACTACACTAGGATCTAATTTAAAGGACCTATCATGGCACGCGTTTTCTCTCCAACCTACTTGGGGGAGGTGCGGCGGGGGTAGAATCCCCCTCTACAAGGGTCCGGGGGAGGGGGGGCAATCCCCCCCAGCCCATAGGGCCATTACGCTAAATACCATGCACAATTTGAAGGACCGTTTGTAGCCAAGCTTTGAACTACTTGCTCTAGATTTCAGTCTAGTGATAGATCTATGATGTGCTTTTAGCTCTATATGGTCTCTAGGTTGGTTTCAGGATCTACAGGTTAAAAATTTGAAAAAATCCAAATTCGGCCCAGCAGATTTGAATTGCAGGGGCCAAATGTCTATTTCAACCCCTCTGAATGGCCAAGGGCCGAATGGAACTGGTCTAAATGTCAAATTTGGCCAGTCCAAATGTGGTTGTCCGAGGGCCAAATGGCCAAATGGTAGTGGGCCAAATTGACCGGGGGCTGAGGGCCGAGGGCTGAGTGGTTCATCCGAATGGGTCTGGGGCGAATCGACCGGGCCGAGGGCCACATTTTTTAGCGTTCGAGTAGGATTTGCCTAATGTCAACTTGTCCGAGTGGGGTTGGGCTAAGTCGGGAGGGCCGAAGGGCCGAGGGATGATTTTGGAACTCGGCCTAGAATTGCCGTCACTTGGACAGGCCGAGCGTGGCGCAATTTTGACTGACACAACAATAAACTACTTGAATCACACGATTTAGGTCACCGCTTGTTGCAGGAACCTCCAGATCAATGATATGGATAGAGGGGAAGAGTTGTATATACCTAGAATAACAAATAAACTCCATAATGCAAATCAGCAAACAAATCAAACCCTCATGCCATGTTATGGCAGCAAAAATCCTATTGCTTATTTTCCTTTATTTTTGTCTTTTTTTCCTATCCTAATGCATCCAAATAACAAAAAAATACCTACACTACTCCAACATGCTTTTCCAAACCCAAAAAACCAAAAAACCTACTTGATAAGGAGATCGAATACCTCTTCAAACTCCCTCGCTTCCTACCTATCTACCTCAAGTACCAGTTTGGGAAAAACCCTACTTCAATGCTCAATTTGAATCATGCAAGCACTAAAGGCTTGAATCTGTTGGTCCTGGCAAACAGAACCAAAATGTAGAGGTGATCAATCGCCTAGACCCATGGACCACTTATTGACTATGATGAATACACCTCTAGGCCTTGTCTGAATGTGTATGCTTCCGCAAGCAGCTACTTATTCGGTTGCCCATAAGATGAATGGAATGAACAAATTTCTAGAGATTTTATTCTTGAGCTTATTATGCCTTAAATTGATGATTTACCTATCAAGGGTTGCTTTAAAGAAGAAGGAAAATATTATTCTTTAGACGACCATGGATGCAGATTCTTTGTGGCTTCACATATTAGAGATGTTAAGAAGATTCTTTGTAGACTGGAGGAAGTGAATTTGACCTTTGTCAGGGTTGAAGTCAATTTTTGGCGCTAGAGAAGTTTTGATTGTTGGACATATGTGTGGATATTATAGCTGGAAGCCTTCTCCTGTGAAGGTTGATGCCATAGAAAATATTGCAAAGACTTGCTCTTCTACTTCGGAGGTTCGTAGGTTTCTTGGAGCTTATGCGTTTTATCTTATTTGGATTCCTCATTTTTCTCATTTTGCAAATGATCTCTACGAGCTCTTGAGAAAAGGGCAACATTTTTCTTTGGAGATAAAACATACTAAAGCCATGCAGAAACTGAAGAAATTATTAATAGCTACTCTGACTCTTCGAAAGGTAGATTATGAGTGTGAGAGACCTATTATTCTTAGTGTTGATAGTAGTCCTATCAGCATTAGATGGGCTATTGGCCAAGACAATGTAGATGGGAATAGGTATGCTATTTGGTTTGGGGCAAAAGTCCTAAATGAACGGCAACGAAGGTATAACCAAGTTAAAAGAGAGCTCTTGGGAGTTGTCACGGCTCTCAAGAATGACAGAGAGTATTTCATTGGAGCTACTATGGTGGTTGAGATTGATTGTTTGCCTCTTCTAGGTATCATCATGAGTTGTTCTACTCCATATATTTCCATGCTTAGGTGGATTGCATACATAAAATCCATGAATCTTGAATTCAGGCACATAACATGTAAAGACAACCCAGTAGTAGTTGATATGCTTTCACGAGCAAGTATGATGATATGGATTTTTCTTACATTGATGATGCTGATGATGGGACTAATCTTTCAGCCATGCATGCTGATCATATTTATCATGTATCTGCTTTGGAGAGCTTTTCTTCCTCCCGATGAAGCCGGCAAGGAGAGAGAGCAAAATACACCAAGCCTTAATATTCGTTTTCAATTCCTTCTAGTAGGGCTTTCTATTTCTTCGATGCAGCCAAAGAGCAAGTCATAGATGCTAAGGGACAAGAGCTCGGAGAGACGACCAGAAGAGGACAAAGAAGAAGCTACAGTCGGTGACCTGCAGGGTGAACGAAGGAGAGAGATGTGGCGACGAGAAAGGTGATGAGAAGAAAACGGAGAAGAAGCTGAAGGTGAAGCCGAAATTGACGAAGTTGAAGGCGAAGCCAAAGACGACGGAAGGTAACGTAGCAGAAGATGAGGACAAGGCTGCAACAAAGCCGAAGGACGAGAAGCTAAAGAAAGTAGCAACTCAAAAGCTACTGCGAAACGGATGGACGAAGAAGAAGGGACAAAGTTGCTGAAGTAACGACGACAAAGGAAAAGGTGGTGACAACATCAGCTTTATCTCTTCAGGGTATTCTTAATGCTGCAAATTCGATCATGTCAACGCACCTTGTTTTGGTTCTTGATTCATAGAGCTTCAAAGAAGATTTGTATGAATTTGTCAATCTAGGCTTTATGATTAAAGGAGTGTGTCTTTTTGACAATTTGTTCCTTGAAGGGAACATATATCTATGATGGCTTCATCTTCTTATTCAAATAAAGTTTTTCCTAGCTCATGAACTTACTTTGAGAATTTTTATTGCATCTAAACTTCTTTTCTCTTTGAATTTGACTTGAGTTTAGTACTCTTCATTATCTTTTCTCCTATCTCTAAGCATCCCTGCGACGAGTGACATTCACGGACCCGCGCGCGTATTATTCCATTCGCAACAATGTATGGGATATCCCTTTGAGGAGTAGGAAAGGGAAAATTTTGGACTACATTCCATTACAAATGTAGTATCTATAGTAGTGAAATTAGGGTAGTGTGTCCCTTAGACGCTATTGAGTATTGTAGTGAGGAGATGATGTATTATTGAGAGAGAGAGAGAGAGAGATAGAGAGAGAGAGCTAGAGATAGCCAATTCTATCAAAACTACATATCTTTTTATGAGAGATTGAAAGAGAAAACTATGAAGACATTGAAGATGAATACTATGTGATTGATTTCCATTCAAAAATAGTGTATTCTTTTATATTCCTTGTTCTATTGATGGATTCTACGAAGATGTTCTATTGATGGATTCTATGAAGATGTTGAAGATTATGGTTGATTCTATCAAATCCGTGGGAGATATCTACTATGATGTTGCGTGAAGATTTGCTATTTTCCTTGTTTTGGTCATCAAAAGAACGAAATAAAAGCTTGTTGATGTTACAAGTAGATTTTCTTGCAGTAGAATCCCCTTTTCCTTGGTGTTCCTGTTGGGGCTCCACTCCAATGCCAAATCATTATCCAAATGGACAAATCTAGTTAAATTGCAATAGGAGTGAAACCACACTCTATGAGGGGTCACATGAAAAGAATGAATCTATCAACCAACACTGAGTATACCCTGACAAAGCATCAGTTAACAATGAAGTATCAAGAGAAGAATCTACAAGTATAAAATCACCATCAGAATCACTCTGTGCAACATTAATCTCTTCAATCTTAACACTAGACTTGTTATGGACAATGCTACAATCATCATTCTTGTCTTGCGCTTTATCCTTGCCCTTTTCATTGTGCTTTTCTTTGCATATTTTATGGCACTACGACCGAATATGCCCTACTTTCCCATAGTAATGACAAGTCAATGAAGACTTACAGCCATGGGACTTACTACAAGATTGTCCATATGACTGAGTGCAAGACTGTTGAGAGTCTCTGCTACGGCAGTCATTACCACCCCTACTATTATTGCCTCTAACTGATAAAGCATGAGAGGTGTGAGAAGCATCAGCATTCTTCTTGTTAACCTCTTCAGTACCATCAAGAGTGCACCCTCTATATCCTACAATTGTAACCCATCAATAGTAGGTATGTTGGCACACATAGTAGTATGAAATGTATCCCATAATTCAGGTAGTGTAACTAAGAGAAACAAGGGAAGAAGAGTGCCCTTGAATTCAATCCCCTGCAAATAAAAATGGCTAATAACTCATTTAAGTGGGTTAACATAGAAATTCCCTCCTTTATGAAAAGGTCCATGAGTTGTTTCAACCACCAACATATATAAGAAGCATGGCTTTGCTTATCATAGGCATTGCAAATCTTTTCCCATAATTCACATGCAAATTGCCCACCATCAGAGACAACACTATAGAACACCTGCTTAGAGAGGGATAATACGATGGTGGACTTACATAGCTCACCTAATTCAACCCAATCATCTATATCAATAAGTTCGAGCTTGACACCCTTATGTTTCAAGGGCCTAACTTGCATTTTTTGCACTAAAACTTGCCAAATTTGGGCCTTCCAGTAGTAAAGCTATAGTTGGTACCATCCAACTTGTCAATATTAAAGATAGCACTATTGGTCAAGCCACTAGCCATAATGAAGGCAAATAAGTATAAAAGTTGTCAAAACATGCTACTATAATTATTGCGAACAACCCTAAAACCATTGCTAGATCAAGCTGAAAGTAGGGGGTATTGACCAAGTAATGAACTATCCATACATTCAATGCAAAGAACTGTCAAATGAAGGTGATTGCTTGCATAAACAGTGTAGTAAACTGCAATTACAGTATGCTAAAAGTAAAGTACGTTGATAAAAAATCAACGCTAAAGAGAGGCAATCATTGACATAAGATAAACTGCAACTGCCAGTGAATAGCTTCAATTAACAATGAGTGAATATGCAACTAGCACCAAGAAGAACTGTCAAAGAATCAATATGTCAAAGTGAGATACATCCCATAGGCATAACCATCATGCTTAGAGTAGGTATCATGGGTAACAGAAGAAGAGACCAACTAGAGGCACAATGGACTGAGTAATGTAACAAAAGCTCATTACATAACCAACCAAGATGCATACATCAGTGACAATATCATGACAAAGATAGGTGCTAGTCCAAAAGTAATGTCAAATCAGTCCACTAAGCATCAAATGTGTATATAAAGCATAACAAGAGCATGTACATGTCACCAAGTCCTACGGTCTCAATGTAAGACTCTCAAGCTCAACTGCGCAACCAAAAGCTCAATATAATCTTCAAATGTCAAGAAGTAACTCCCACTAGAATGAAAGTCGAACGCTAGATGAGCAAACAAATCTCAAAACATCGTGTGGAAGTATCCATGCATCCAAGATCTAAGTAGCATACATCAAGGAGCATCTAAACCAAGTATCTTGCAAAGCTCTTACTAGAGCATCAAATAACAATATATAACACTGAATGATAGCTAATGTCAAGATTCAAAGCTCCAATCTTAGCTCAAAGAAAATCCAGAAGTATAACCAAGCATATAATATGAACCATAAGCATTGGTATATCACCAAGAATAATAGGTAAGCACTTGCAAGCAATATGCATATGCCTTCACTGATAAAATAATATTCAGTCATGCTTATTATAGCAATAAAAAAACTTGTAAAATTGAGCAAAAGAGTACTCAAATCAGTCCCAAAACATTCCTATACATTGGCATAACATTCCCAAATGATCCACATCAAATAAGCATTCCAAGAAGCATAAGTGATCTCCAGACACTAAATGAACTACTATCCTGAACTATATGACAACAAACTATCACAAACTGTGAATCAATTGGCTTATCCCAAGAGCTCCAACTGATGCCCAAACTCATGCCAGAGATGTTGAAAAAGTTTCCAATGATTGGTAAGAGCTGGGAGGAGTGTCAGGAGAGTTGGAGGATGAGGCATGTTGATTAGGAAGGAGGGGACAACAAATAGGCACAAATCACGCTGATGTTGTTGCCCCTATTGCTATTGGTGCTGAGTGCTACTAAGCACTTATTGAAGCTCGGGCAATGGTCTTGAAGCTTCATAACAAGCCTCAAGTGGAGAGAGAAATTGTAATAAAAGTCTCAAGTGGAGGGAGAAATCGGGAAAGAAGTGGGAACAAGATTTATACCCCAAGAAGAAGAGGGTTGAACTCCCATGGAACCTTCAAGATGAAGCTTTTCTCAAGCTAAAGTAAACTAAAGGGGAAGAGATCCTTAGTGTTGATGCAATGGCTTTGATACCAGTTGAACAGAGTAAGCCTTGAAGTGGAAGCAAGAGCTATGGTGGGAGAAACAAGAGAGAGAGAGAGAGAGAGAGAGAGAGAGAGAGAGAGAGAGAGAGAGAGAGAGAGAGAGAGAGAGAGAGAGAGAGAGAGAGAGAGAAGATGTGGAAACTCCAATAGTCACAATGTGTGGGCGGCCTTCCTTTTATTCAAATATCACTAAAATAATAAAGAATGAAGTCACAATAATGGGTTCCTGCCATCTGCAATGTATATGTATATGGGTATACATGTACTGTTAGTGTAACTAATACACGGGATGCTAGACATAAGTGGTTTTACCCCCAACAGGTACCAAATCCCATGTATGATTTTTTTTGCAATGAGTCATACTTTGATTGAATGTCCCTCTCCTAAGAGTTACTATTAGCTCTACACATAGCCTCATCATAAGTAAGAGGCTCACCGGCATATATCACCATAACATAGTCCATGGAAGGCTTAAACAGCCCAGGAGGACGTCTATCTATAGTAGAAGATTTTAAAGCAGGTTGAACCTGTACATCTTGTCTAATATCATGGTCATGGGCCATTGGAACATCAACTATAGGTTGTCTAGTTGGTTGTATAGGCACAGGAGGCTCCTCCTAAAATATCACCCTATGTATCTCAACTACTTACTTGGGCTACTTATGCATTTTTTCTTCATGGAAAAAAAATCATGACTGTGGATAATCTTTCGAGCTTATGAATCCCATATATGATAGCCCATCTCACCTCATTCCCATAACCAAGAAAGATGCATTTCATTGATTTAGAATCCAACTTATTGCGCTTGTCCTTGGGAACATGGCAAAAAGCCTCATAACTAAAGGCACGTAAATGAGCATATGATGGAGGTTTTCCAAACCATACCCCCTCTATAACTTGATAACTAATAGCACTGCATAGGGATCTATTAGTGAAATGTACATCAATAGTATCTGTCTCAGTCCAAAAATGTTGCGGTAAGCCTGCCTAGCTAAGTATATTATGAACTCTCTCCTGAATTGTTGTGTTCATATGCTTAGCCATACCATTCTCTGGGGTGGGTATATAGGATAGTCAAGCAATGTTTAAAACCCTTTTCCTCACAAAATTTCTCAAAGGTTTTAGATACATACTCACCCCCATTGTCAAATTATAGGCATTTCAACATATACCTAGATTGATTCTCAAAGGGAGTAAGCCAACACTGAAACATAGCCAATACATCTTATTTTTACTTTATGGGATATACCTAGATCTTATGTGAGTAATTATTAATGAAAGTAATGAAATACTTCACACCTCCTAATGATCGACAAAGCATAGATCCACAAACATCAAAATGAATGAGAGCTAGAGAATCACCCATTCGTGTAATACCAGACTTCTTATATGAACTACATGTCTACTTGCCATAAAGACAATGATCACAAGAATCAAAATATTTTTAATCAAGGGACTAAAGATATTGCAAATCAGTAAGTATTTTCATTCCCTTTAATGACTTGTGCCCAAGGCAGTGATGCTATAACAACACATGTGATAACACAACCACAGCTAAGAAATGGTTAATAGACCCAAATATAAGTAAGGGATAAAGAGTGCCAGTCTTGGCACCTCGTGCAAGGACAAGATTCCCACAGGTAATCTTCTATGAGGAATCACCAAAAGATACAAAGTTTACATCATCTAGTTGGCTAGCTGAAATAAGACTTTTGGTTAAGGCCAAAACATGGCATACATTATGTGAGGTAAAATGCTATCTGAAGCAAATTGAAACCATACATCTCTAATACCAACAATATCCAATGCCAAGTCATTACCTGATTTGACAAATCCTATCATGCTGAGATATGAGTGGAATCACTCTTGATGAGAGATAACATGAAATAAAGCCCTTGAATCAATCAACCAACACTGAGCATAAGCAAACAAGGCATCAATCAACTATGAAACATTAAGAGAAGAAGTTGCAAGTATGTAATCATCATTCAAATCAAGCTACACTACATTAATGTTTTCAATCTCATGAGACTAGACTTACTAGGGACAATGTTGCAATAATCAATTTTTTTCCTGCACTTTTTCATTTTCCTTTTCCTTGTGCTTGTCATCACACATTTTATGGCATTGTGGCCGCATATAACTTGCCTTTCCACAATAATGACAAGTCAACACAGACCTATGGCCACGAGACTTACTACGAGACTATCCATGTGATTGAGAATGAGACTTTTGAGAGTCTCTCCTATGGTAGTCATTACTGCTCTTAGCATCCTTACTGCCTCTAATTATCAAAGCATGAGAGATGTAGGAAATATCAATATTCTTTCTATTAATTTCTTCATTTAATAATACACAATCTACATCCTATAATTTCAATCCATTAGTAGCCATATTTGCACATATAGTAGTATGGAATGTGTTCCATGATTCAAGTAATGTAACTAGCAAGAATAATGGTGGAAGATTCTTCTTAAAGCCAATCCCTTGAGAAGATAAGTGACTGAAAATAGAATGAAACTCATTTAAGTGGGCAGACATGGAAGTCCCCTCCATATGACAATCCATGAGTTGCTTCATCCAACACATTTGAGAGGTAGGGCTCTATTTATCATAGACATTATAGATCTTCTTCTATAATTGCCATGTATTTCTACTCTTTAAAGACAACATTGCAGTATATCTACTTAAAGAGTAGCAAAATGATTGTATATCTACATAAGCTATCCCAATTCAACCCAATTCTCCTCATCAAAGTCTTCGAGCTTTACACTCTTGTGTCTCAATGGCTTAATCTGTAATTTATGCATCAAAACTTACCATAGTTGTGCCTTCTAGTAGTTGTAATTAATGCCATCCAATTTTTCAATGTTAAAGATAACACTATCATTTGATCCACCAACCATCATGTCAATAAATGAAAGCACAATACAAGAAAACATGCAACTATGAATGATTGCAAATTAGTCCCAAATCATAGCCAAGATAAGGTCTAAATAGAAGAAAACATCAAAGTGTAGGGTTGTCCATTAACTACCAATAATAAACTATCAAATTGAAGTATTTTCTTTTATAAATAATACATACAATTACAATTATAACAATATTTTTGTAAAAAATGCAGCTATGAATCCAAGATCAATTGTGGGCGATCAATTAAGAAAATCCAAGCTCACATTGCTACGTATATCTTGCAACAAATGGATATGTAAGATCAACTAGTAGTGAAGATGCATACAATTGGTACCAAGATTTGTCACAACCTCAATGTGTTAGGAAGATATGCATCCAATGGGCATAGACATCATGCATGTAGTAGGTCTTAGGAGTAATAAAAAGAGAACTACCAAATACACAATAGATTGAGCAAGGACAGTGAAGTTCAATAAATACATAGCCAAGCAAAATGTAGGTATCGCTGACATCACTCAGATGGAAATATGTGTGGAGTCCAAAGCATGAATCAAATCAATCTACTAAAGAGTAGCGACATCAAAAGAGCATATAGATATCTCAATGAGTGCCACTTTCTCAATGGAAGAAGCTCAAGCTCAACTATATGAATCCAAAGCTTAATGCAAATATCCAAGTGTTAAGTGACTCCCACAGGAACAAAGTTGAATGTCAATTGAGCAAGACAAGCTCAATACGTCATGCTTATGAAATTTGAGTATCCAAGTTACATGAACCATAAGTTGGGAGCATAGAACCCAATAAAATCTTCAAGCCCATATGTAACAATCATATTAGCAATCAAAGCATGTAACTACAACTAAGATGAATACTACCAAGCTCAAAATCGAAGCTCAAAAGCTCTCAAGAGTATATCTGAGCATACAGCTCAATGCTAAGCATTGATACATCCAAGTAGTACACACATTTAGCATCAAAGAGCATTAGGCATAGAGTTTACTTGGTAAATGGCTTGCTGCTGTGTTTATTACAATAGTGAAATAACCTTTGAAATCTAAGCTAAATAAGCTCAATACAAGCCACAAAATATCTCAAGACCTTTTCCAAGTATCTACCAGTGATCTGAGAACCAACATGCATGAAGAGAAGCATAATCAAGCTTCAAACTCTAATGAAAATCCTTCACAGACATGTGTTACAGTAGTTCTATTGCTGTATACAATAGATAGTAGAGTTATTGTCACTCTAATAGATACCCAACCATAAGTATCAAGTGTCGGGATGCTTCAAGATGATTGCTAAGGTTGATTTCCAAGTGCCAGAAACCACAAGAGTTGGAGAAGGAATGCAATGAGCTAGGAAGCACTTGTTGCTAGCTATCTTGCTAAATTTGGAGGCTCAAGCACTAATGAACAAGGCACATTGTAGCCTTAGAGCAAGCCGTAAGAGGTGAAAACAAAGCCAAAAAGCAAGAAATATCAAATGCATACCTTTGAAGTTTGAAGCCATGGTTGCCATAAAATCAATGGATTGTAGGTATCCAAATTGGGCTGAAGCAATGGTGGGTAAAGCTCCTCGAAGTAAGAGAGGTGCAAGCTATGGAGGATAGAGTAAAAAAGTGAGAGAGAGACGCACGACGATGTAGGAACTTCAATAGTCACAATGTGTGATTCGCCTTCCCTTATTCATTGGTCACTAAAAGAAGAAAGAATGAAGTGATAGTGATGGGTGCCCGCTACTTGCAATGTACAAGTATGCTGGTACTGTAAGTGTAGTGAATACACTAGTGGCATATGCATAGGTGCATTTAGCCCCAACAATTATTGTAGATGTTTTGCAAGAGTAGAGTATCTACTTGGTGGGGTGGATTGTCTTGGTTATACTTGCTGTTGACTTTCCTTGAGCTTAATACATGAACACAAAGTTTCATTTTGCTTTATGACCTCAAACGTACAATGAGATTAATGTGATCATTGATTAAAAGGGAAGGGGGGAAATGGCATGTCGTCCTCTATTAGTTACAGAGTACCCCACAATTTATGAGCTACCACTAATAACATATAGCTTAATATGAGCCACGTAATGTTTGGTTTATTTTATATATTATACATGGAAATAACTTTACATACACACACACACACACACACACACACCCCTTACTACTATATTATTTTGGTTATAGGTTTAAAAGGTCCCAAACCTCAAAAGGGCTTCCAGAAACCTACAACATTTTCCAAACCTCCCTTTTTTAATTAAAACCCCCTCCCCTCCCCTTTCTCTCATGTGTAATCTCTCATTTTCTCTTCCCCCTTCCCTTTTTAATTAAAAGCCCCTCCCTCCCCCTCTCTCTCATTGTAGGGCCTAGGTTCTCTCTCTCTCTCTCTCTCTCTCTCTCTCTCTCTCTCTCTCTCCTTTAATTAAATAAAAAATCAAAACTCTCTCTCTCTCTCATAGTTAGGTTAAACTTTTTAATTTAAACTTTTCTTTTAATTAAATATTTTTAAATCAAACTTCTTTTTAAATCAAATGTGTGTGTGTGTCTCTCTCTCTTATAGTTAGGTTAAACTTTTTAATTTAAACCTTCCTTTTAATTAAATATTTTTAAAATTTTGTTTAATTGAGAGAGAGAGAGAGAGAGAGAAGAAGAAGAAGAAGAAGAAGAAGAAGAAAGAGAAAAAGACGAAGAGGGGGGAGAGAGGAAAGAGAATAGTCTTTTTTAAATGAAACATTTTTCTTTCTCCCCCCTCCCCCCTTTCTCTCTCATGTGTAGGGCCTAGGTTCTCTCTCTCTCCTTTAATTAAATCAAACTTATTTTTAAATCAAAACTTTCTCTCTCTCTCTCTCTCTCTCTCTTTCAAAGTGTTTGAAAAACTATGTCCAAAAAATTTGTAATTAAAAGAAAAGTTTAAATTGAAAATTTTAATCACACTTTGAGAAACTATGTCCAAAAAAATTGTAATTAAAAGAAAAGTTTAAATTGAAAAGTTTAATCTGAGAGGGAGATAGAAGAAGAAAAAGAAGAAGAAAGAGAAAAAGACAGAGAGAGAGATGGAAAGAGAAAATAGAATAGTCTTTTTTAAATTAAACTTTTTTTAATAAACTTTTCGACTTAGAGAGTGACAGAGAAGAAATATATAATTTAAAAGAGAGAGAAAATAGGGGAAGAGAAAGGGAAAGAGAGGAAATAGAAAAATAGAGAGAAAGAGAGAAAATACAGAGAGAAAATAGAGTGAGGGAAAAAAACTTGAAAGAGAAAGAGAGAGGAAAAGAAAAATAAGGAGAGAGAGAGAGAGAGAGAGAGAGAGAGCAAAACATAAAAAAGGGGAGACAGAGGGGGAACATAGAGAGATAGAATTATAGAGAGAGGAAATATAAAATTTAAGAGAGAGAGAGAGAGAGGAAAAGAAAAAAAGAAAAGAGGGGGGAGAAGAAAAGGGGAAGAAAGACACAGAGAAGAAAAGCAGGGAGAGAAGAAAAGGAGAGAGAATTTAAACACATAGAGTGAGAATTATAGAGAGAGGAAATATAACATTTAAAAGAAAGAGAAAATTAAAAAAATAAAGAGAGAATGAAAAGCGAGATGGGAGAAAAGAGGAAAGAGAAAAGTATAATTTTAAATTTAAATATTTTTTGAGAGAGAGGAGAAGGGAGAGAAGAGAGAGGGGGAAGAGAGAAAGAGAGAAAAGATCAAATTTAAAAGAGAGAGAGAGAAGAAAAAAAGAAAAAATAGGAGAAAGGGGAGGAGAAGAAAATGAGGCAGAGAGAGAGAATAAAAGGGGAGAGAGGAGAAGAGGAGAGAGAATATGAACATAAAGAGAGAGAATTATATATAGAGAAAATATAAAATTTACATACTTTGAGAGAGAGAGAGAGAGAGAGAGAGGGAACATGGAGAGAGAATTACAGAGAGAGAAAATATAAAATTTAAAGATAGAGAGAAGGAAAAATAGAGAGAGAGAAAAGGAAAAGAGAGGAGAGAGAGAGAAGAAGAAGAAAAAAAATGAAAAAAGAGGAGAGGGAGAGAGAAGGAAAAGAGAGGAGAGAGGGGGAGAATTAGAGAGAGAGAGAGAGAGAGAGAGAGAGAGAGAGGGTGAAGAAAAAAATAGAAGCAAAGAGAGAAAATAGGAGAGAGAAAGATGAGAAATGGATTGTTGAGTGATAGCACGGTAACTTCACTTGCCGCTTCGGGCCAGCGAAGTTGTCGCAAAGTGACCTAACATTTTGTGCATGTGGAACACTAGTAAGTGTGTGTGTGTGTGTGTGTGTGTGTGTGTGTGTGTATATATATATATATGTATATATATATATATATATATATAGAGAGAGAGAGAGAGAGAGAGTGTGTGTGTGTGTGTGTGTGTGTGAATGCATTATTACATGTTTTAGATCAAACTTGTCCATTGGTAGAAATAGTTCATAAATGATGACTAAGTGCTTTAGGTCTTAAAAAAATGAGACGACGAATGGCCCGAGATATTCATTGAGAGAGAGAGAGAGAGAGAGAGAGAGAGAGAGAGAGAGAGAGAGTGTGTGTGTGTGTGTGTGTGTGTGTGTGAAATAGAAGAGAAAAATGAGGTAGTGTATTTTTATAGTGTGCACAGAAAAAAGCAAGGAGAGTGAAGTTTGCTTCTCTCACGAGTCATGAAGGAGCTTCGAGGCATAAGTTGATGTGAAGCAGCCTAAGCGCCTTGCCACACCTAAGTTTATGTACTTAGTGTGGTAGGGCTCTAATGGCAAAAACCAAGCGGCTACACTCAAGCACCGTGTAGAAAAACCAAAATTAAAAAGCCTTTTTAAAAGAAATTGCTGGTGGCCACTCAAAAAAGCATTTCAAGAGAGGGGAGAGAGAGAGAGAGATTGTTGCATGCTACCATGTGTAAAAACTTCTTGAAATAGAGTTAGTTCCTCTAGTTTTGGTGGTGCTTGCCTTGTTGAGGTCCTCCCTCCTTTAAAGGAAAGCAAGCCAAGTTCCTTGGCGACACTCCCTATAACTTTACACCAATGACGTGTATAAATCGTATAGACCCAAGCATGACCTGTCTCTAAAGTTCGTCGCGAAGAAGGAAGGCTAGTCTATCTTACTTATTATCTTGGCTGGAGGTTCGGTTATCTCCCGAACCTCCATTTTGCTCCCAAGCCTGCACTTTTCTTCCAAACCTTTTTTGAATTTGAATTGCATGCATTGAGGTGGCTTTATTTGAATTGCATGCATGGGGTGGCTTTAATACCCCACGTCTCCACGTCTTCCCTCTCTCTCATGATTACTTAGATCTATTTGCTCCCAAGCCTGCACTTTTCTTCCAAACCTTTTTTGAATTTGAATTGCATGCATTGAGGTGGCTTTATTTGAATTGCATGCATGGGGTGGCTTTAATACCCCACGTCTCCACGTCTTCCCTCTCTCTCATGATTACTTAGATCTATTTTAGATAGATGAGATCGAGGTGGAGAAGGCTTCCGTTCATTGAGGTGGAGAAGGCTTGCGTTCATTGAGGTGAAGATTCAGAGCTTCCCTCCGTCTTGCTGCCGTTGAGGAGCTTCGTCTGCTGCCGTTGAGGATATTCAGGCTTCCCTCCCTCCCGCTGCCATCGAGGTGCATCGCCGTTGCCGTCGAGGTACATCTCTCTCTCTCTCTCTCTCTCTCTCTCTCTCTCTCTCTCTCTCTCTCTCTCTCTCTCTCTCTCTCTCTCACGGCATCTCGCCCCCCCCCAATTCGCTCGCCCCTCCCACCCCATCCCGCCCGCCTATGCCCCCACCTTCTCTCCCGCCTTTCCTCCCACCTTCTCTCTCTCCCGCCTTCCCTGTCGCTGCCGCCTCGCGCTCTCCCGCTGCCTTCACCTCTTCTTCCTCCTCTCGCTCTCCCGCCTTCCCTCCCCGCTGCCTGTTGCCGCGTCCCGCCTACTGCAGCGTCCTGCCCGGTGCCCGCCATCCCGCCCGCTGCCGCCCCCCCCCCCCCCCCCCCCCCCCCCCGCGTCCCGCGCGGCCATTGTTTTGTTAGTTTAATAGATTAATTAATGATAATTATTAATAATAATTAATAATTGTTTTGTTAGTTTATTTAATAATTATAATAGATAATAGATGTTAGTTTAATAATAGTTATATTGTTAGTTTAATAGTTATTAATAGTTTAATAGTTATTATTAGTTATTGTTAGTTTAATTTAATTAATAATAGTTATTGTTAGTTATAGTTATATTAATAGTTATTGTTTGTTATTAATTAATAGTTTGAATAGTTATTGTTATTAATTATTAATTAATAGTTACAGTTATAGTTATTAAAGTTATTAATTAATAGTTATTGTTAGTTATAGTTATTAATAGTTATATTAATAGTTATTGTTTGTTATTAATTAATAGTTATTGTTATTGTTAGTTATTGTTGGTTATTGTGAATTGTGAATTGTGAATTGTTAGTTATTGTGAATGAATGAATGTGATTGTTTGCGATGTTAATGTTAATTTGCGATGTTAATGTTAAATAGTTAAATGGTTAATGTGGATGTGAATATTAAATTTTAAATGTGAATGTGATTGTATGTGATGTTAATGTGGATGTGAATGTTAAATGTTAAATGTGAATGTGAATGTTAATGTGGATGTCAATGTGAATGTGATTGTATTGTTAGTAATAGTTGTGAATTGTGAATTGTGATTGTGAATGAATGTGAATGAATGGATGTGATTGTGAATGTTAATGTGATGTTAATGTGAATGTGAATGTGAATGAATGTGAATGTGAATGTGATTGTGAATGTTAATGTGAATGAATGTGAATGTGAATGTGATGTTAATGTTAATGTTAGATCGTGAATGTGAATGTGAATGATAATGATAATGAAAAATAGTTAAATATTAAATAGTTATAGTTAACATAACATTATTATTATTTTATTGTTATTATCATTATCATTATTATAGTTTATTTATTTATTATTTATTATAGTTTATTTATTTATTAGTGAATTGTGAATTGTGATTGTGAATGAATGTGAATGTGATTGTGAATGTTAAATAATTAAATGGTTAATATGGATGTGAATGAATGTGAATGTGAATGTTAAATGTTAAATGTTATTATTTTATTATTGTTGTCATTATCATTATTATAGTTTATTTATTTATTAGTGAATTGTGAATTGTGATTGTGAATGAATGTGAATGTGAATGAATGAATGTCATTGTGAATGTGAATGTGATGTTAATGTGAATGTGAATGTGAATGTGAATGTGATTGTGAATGTGAATGTGAATGTGATGTTAAATATTAAATAGTTATAGTTAACATAACATTATTATTATTTTATTATTATTGTCATTATCGTTATTATAGTTTATTTATTTATTTATTTATTAGTAATAGTAATTATGTTATGTTATGATTATGATGTTAATGTTAGTTTATTATCATAATCATATCATATATATTATATTATTTTATTATATTTAGAATTAGAATTTAGATTTAGATTAGATTTAGATTAGATTTAGATAGTTAATAGTTATAGATATAGAAGATTATAGATTAAGATTTAAGATTTAGGATTATTTATTTATTTATTAGTAATTATTATGATTATTTTTATTTTATTATTATTGTTTTGTGATTGTGAATGAATGTGATTGTGAATGTGAATGTGATGTTAATGTTAATGTTAAATAATTAAATGGTTAATGTGAATGTGAATGTGAATGATAATGAAAAATAGTTAAATATTAAATAGTTATAGTTAACATAACATTATTATTATTATTATTTTACTATTATTGTCATTATCATTATTATAGTTTATTTATTTATTTATTTATTAGTAATTAGTAATTATGTTATGTTATGATATGATTATGATGTTATTGTTAGTTTATTATCATTATCATATCATATATCATATATATTATTTTATTTTATTATATTTAGAATTAGAATTTAGATTTAGATTTAGATTAGATTAGAAGATTTAGATAGTTAATAGTTATAGTTTAAGATTATCATATATTATATTATTATATTTAGAATTAGAATTAGATTTTAGATTTAGATTTAGATTAGATTAGATTTACATAATTAACAGTTATAGTTTAAGATTAAGATTTAAGATTTAAGATTATTTATTTATTTATTAGTAATTATTATGATTATTTTTATTTTATTATTATTGTTGTTTGTTGTTTATTGTTATTGATGTTAATGGTTAATGTGAATGTGAATGAATGTGAATGTGAATGTGATGTTAATGTGATTGTGAATGAATGTGAATGTGATGTTAATGTTAATGTTAAATATAATTAAATGGTTAATGTGAATGTGAATGATAATGATAATGAAAAATAGTTAAATATTAAATAGTTATAGTTAACATAACATTATTATTATTTTATTATTATTGTCATTATCGTTATTATAGTTAATTTATTTATTAGTAATAGTAATTATGTTATGTTATGATTATGATGTTAATGTTAGTTTATTATCATAATCATATCATATATATTATATTATTTTATTATATTTAGAATTAGAATTTAGATTTAGATTTAGATTAGATTAGATTTAGATAGTTAATAGTTATAGAAGATTATAGATTAAGATTAAGATTTAAGATTTAGGATTTTTTATTTATTTATTAGTAATTATTATGATTATTTTTATTTTATTATTATTGTTGTGTGATTGTGAATGAATGTGAATGTGAATGAGTGAATGTGATTGTGAATGTGAATGTGATGTTAATGTTAATGTTAAATAATTAAATGGTTAATGTGAATGTGAATGATAATGATAATGAAAAATAGTTATTATTAAATATTAAATAGTTATAGTTAACATAACATTATTATTATTATTATTATCATTATTATTATTTTACTATTATTGTCATTATCATTATTATAGTTTATTTATTTATTTATTTATTAGTAATTATGTTATGTTATGATATGATTATGATGTTATTGTTAGTTTATTATCATAATAATATCATATATCATATATATTATTTTATTTTATTATATTTAGAATTAGAATTTAGATTTAGATTTAGATTAGATTAGATTTAGATAGTTAATAGTTATAGTTTAAGATTATCATATATTATGTTATTATTGTTTTTTATTTAGATATTATTAGTTAGTTTATTATTATTATTTTAATTATTGTTTAGATGGATATTATATCTAAATCTAAATAGATAGATAGATAGTTAGTTAGTTTATATTAGTTTATTAGTTTATTGGTTTGTTTATATGATGATGATGATATATGATGATTTTTATAATTATATGATATAATATAATAATAATATTATTATTATATTATTATTATTTTATTTAGACATTATTAGTTTATTATTGTTTAGATAAATAAGACTATTAGTGTATTTATTAATGTGAATGTTAATGTTAAATAGTTATTATTTTATTGTTTTATTATTATCATTATCATATGATTATTATAGTTTATTTATTTATTAGTAATTATGTTATGTTATGATATGATTATGATGTTATTGTTAGTTTATTATCATAATCATATCATATATTATATTATTATATTTAGAATTAGAATTTAGATTTAGATTTAGATTACATTAGATTTAGATAGTTAATAGTTAGTTTAAGATTAAGATTTAAGATTTAAGATTATTTATTTATTTTTATTAGTAATTATTATGATTATTTTTATTTTATTATTGTTGTTGTTTGTTGTTTATTGTTATTATTGTTTATTGTTTTTTATTTAGATATTATTATTATTCTTATTATTCTTATATAGTTTATTATTGTTTAGATAGATATTATATCTAATTAGTTTATATTAGTTAATATATGATGATTTTTATAATTATATGATATAATAATGTTATTATATTGTTGTTTTTTATTTGGATATTATATAATATAAAATATAATGATGATGATTGTTGTTGTATTGTTTATTAGTTTATTGTTAGTTTGTAGATTATTTATAGTTTGTTGTGGTATTATTTTATTTAGATTTAGATTTAGATAAAGATGTAAGATTGTTTAATATATCATATTATTATATTATTATTGTTGTTGTTATTACTAACAAATTGTGTTATTTTATTATTATTATTCTTATATAGCTATATAGTTTTGTTAATGGTTGTTATTTTATCTTTATTTTTAATATAAGATAAGGATAGTTGATATGCACCTTGATGTCGATGCATGTGTTTTGCGCAGCATGAAGGAAAAAAATGTGTCTGTAGCAAATGTTGTGCAGTGCGCTCCCAGTGTGCAAATGAATGTGTGTAAAGGGAAAGAGGTTATAAGGAAGAAGACAGTTCGTCGTGCACTTAGGCATGTTGGAGGATATGAAAGTTCTGTTCGTTTTTTTAGAGTCATTCATCGCTTGGAGGGGCTTGAGAAGCAAGTAAAGGCACTATTTCAACGTCAAAGGGCTTCAATTTCTCTTGGTGAGAGCATTGATAGCCGTCTACAAAGGATTGAGAGAATTTTGGAGGAGAAATACGAAGGAAACCTTTGTGATGGGGTGAGGATACATGATGAGTTGGAAGAAATCAAGGGTTACATAGGGGAGATATATGAACACGTCGGAAAGTATTGGCCACGTATTGAATCCTTGGATGATCATGATGAGAAGATGAAAGATCTTATTGACAGTGCTGGTCGTATAGAGGATGGCGTATGTGAGTTAATTGCTCACAAGAATGAAAATGTTTCCCTTGATGTGCAACTTACTTCTTTGAAAGTTTCCCTTAATAGGTTTTCGGCAATGTTAATCTAGATGAATCACCGTGTGGGGTCATTTCCTTTCACTCGAGAGCATTGCCCTTGATGTGCAATTTGCTTCTTTCAAAGTTTATCTAGATTAGATAGGTTTTTGGCAATGTTAACTTGGATGAGTCGTCGCCGTGTAAGCACGTCCTTGAAAATCTCCATTTTGAAAAACATTGTCTATCTTTTCCAAATTGAAAATCGCCACATGCTTGATATATATATATTTACTTTGTAAGACTTTTTAAATGAGTTGTGTCTTATATTCGATTGATGAAAATCTCCATTTTATTTTTAAAAACATTGTTTATCCCTTTCAAATTATTAAGATTTTTTAATCTCATTTTAATAGTTTGCATCTTACTTGAAAGTGCTTGGACCAATGTTGATCTATTATCATAGTAATAGTTTATTGGTTGATCTATTATCGTCTCGCTTAGATAGATATATTAAGTAAGATATATATAATAATGATATTCTTTTGTCTTTGAGTCCAATACACTTTTGATTTAGGCTTTGAGATTTCTCTATTGGGACTCTTATACTCTATTGAAAGTTTCGTGTAGTCATTATGGAACAAAGCAAAGCTATGGACGATGTTCCAGACATAGTGCATTCGACTCCATTGAATGCAATTGATTTGGTTGAATCAAAGAAAATAGCCACCATATCATCTCTTCGACGCTTGCCTGCTTGGAGCCGTTCGCATGGGTATGGGAGATAGTTATTCTAATAATTGTATTTTCACCAAGGTATTGTGTTCTGGTTGGGGAGATAGTCATTTGTGTATTTTGTTGCAGCCAAAATGTGAAGTTTAATGGTGTTAATAAAGTTAATGTGCGAAAGATGAAAGAAGTGGCGAGGCAACAGGGAGGGCATGTTAGTAAATCCACAAGGACATCAACGATGCGAAGAAACCCAAAGGCTACTTCAAGTTCTTTGGAGTTTAAACGCCTCGAGACCAAGATGAATGAATTGATGGAATTGCAGACGAATTTAACCACACGTGTCGATCATGCACTTGCTATTTACTCTGCAGAATTGCATGAACAAGCTAAGGGTTTGTATGGTGTTGTGTGCGAGACAAAGCACACCCAGAGTGTTCTTCAACAAGTCTCGAGTGGTTTGGGTGGTGAAGTGAGGGAACTTTCAGCAATTGTCTCTGAGACAAGTAGGTTGATGAATTTGTTGTTGAATGATATGTGGGCATCATTTTGGGGGCTTGGAGATGACCACGAGCCTGTTGTTTGCCAGAGGGGTTGTCGACTACCATTTTTGCAGTTCCAAATGAATGTTAATAGGTTCAATGCCTTGCTACAACAATTGAGTCGTCAAATGAACGGTCCCAATTGAGGAGGATTTGCTTGGCTGAGGCTTATGATCTATTATCGTCTCGCTTATATCTTACTTGAAAGTGCTTGGACCAATGTTTTTTTTGTGATGTGTGCTTCCTTTTTGTGAAGCTTATATTGTATATTGGTTTTAATGTAACGATGTGAATGTGATACCTCTTTTTTGAGGTTTGATCTCTCTTTGTCTCTCTCTTCAACATTTGGATGAAGGTTATGATCTATTGTTGTCTCGCTTATGAAGATATGAAATGCTTGGGCCATTGCTTTTTTTGTGATAATGTGTGCTCCCTTCTTTTGTAACGAGGCTATATTAAGTAAACTGTATTGGGTATCTACAGTGTGGTGTGATGTCTGTTTCTTGACGCTTGATATCATATATCAAACAATGTGGATATATAACTTTATTCATTTTTATGGTGTAATGCATGTGAGTAGTATTTTCTAATTCTATGGTCTAATTGTAATATTCTCTCTCTCCCTGTCTCTCTCTCTCTCTCTTTCTCCACTGTTTGGTTCAATTTATTGGAGGTATACATTCTTCTTTCTTTTAAAGTGTTTGTAAACATTGATCTATAGTAGTTTATTTATAGATATAATTATTATGTCTTGCAATGTAGTACGTATCAAAGAGTAATATTTTCTATAAAATACGTTTCAATGTCTAGGTACTTGCTATGGATTGGAATAAGATTGTGTATTCTTTCTCTTTTCAAGAGTTTGTAAATATGTGATTCTAGATTGATTCTGCTTTTAAGTCTTTTTGGAAATACTAATCCCAATCAAGTCTCTGCTTGAAATAATGCATGTTTTCTCTTGATGTGCAGGCTTTGTGAGAATCCAAACAATATGGGATTAAAATTAAAATTAAATAATCAGAGAACTAGCAGGGATTATGTGTTGCGTATTCATAGGCATAGACTCAACTCTACACGATATAGACGACGACAGATTGCTAGGCTTAGGGCTCAAATCGCAAGACATGACCAGAGGGGGTATAAAGAGATGTGTTGTACTATAGTTGAGTGTCGGAATGTTTTGCAAGGAGGGGCTCTAAATCATGATAGCTTGATTCGTGAGGGACTTCACAGTTTGATTGAGCAGCAATTTGCTAATGATTATGATTGTGATGCTGAAAATCACCAAAACCTAGGAAATGTTGTGATTAATGAGTCACGTGTCAATAATGCTCCAACCTTTAGTGCTCGAAATGGGGGTTTTTGCTCCATTTTACATGCTTTGCCTGCAATGGATATTCATCCTGCAACTACAATATTGCTATTTCAAGACCCGATTGTGCATTCCATGGGGAGTCTTTCTGAGATGTGTGAGCGATGTTCAGCTAAATTGTGGAGATGTGAGGCTCAAGTGCAGGGGTCAGTTTTGTTTGGTAAACATTGTTGCCGAAATGGAAAAGTAATGTTACCACAGTTGCAATATCCACCACAACTATTGCATGATTTGTTGCATGGTATGCATCCTCAAAGCAGAGTATTTAAAAATAATATACGAGCATATAATAGTGCTCTTGCATTTGTGTCGCTTGGTGCCAATGTTGATGACCTTTTGTCTGTTGTGGGAAATTCTTATACCTTTAGAGTGCATGGCTCCATTTATCATCGTATAGGCCCTTTGATTCCTAATGTGCAACGAGTGTAAGGCATTCAATAAAAAGGTGATAGATGCTAAAATAATAACAGGGACAAATGTAGGGGAACGAGTTTTTATTCCTAGGATCACTTTTATTCCTAGCACCTTGCAATTTCCATTTGCTATGAGACGGAGGCAATTTCCTGTTCGATTGGCGTTTGCTATGACGATTAATAAGTCGCAAGGCCAAACATTGTCTGTTGTTGGTCTTTACTTAAAGACACCAGTATTTACACATGGACAGTTGTATGTTGCATTTTCAAGGGTGAAATCCTCATGCGGTGTGAGGGTGTTATTGGATGAGGATGGGAGCACTATGAATGTCACGACGAACATTGTGTACAAGGAGGTACTTCAGAAGATGCAATGAGGTGCATTGCTTTTTTGCAAAGATGCATACGGAGATGAATTTTTTGGAGAGTGGAAGATATGCTTGCATTTTTTTAGAGATGTATCTATTGAATTTTGATGGCTTTATAGTCCTTGCTTAGTGTGTATGTGAGATGGCCTCAAAGCTGTATTCGGTTGGCATATGCTCGATGGTAATTGAGTATATATTCCCTACACTGTATATAAGTGTTTGCTTGACTTTTGCAAATGCCTACTCCAAGCTGGGGTTATTATCCAGCTTCTGAGTATCAGAAGGAACTGCAGTGTGACTTGCGCGCAGTGACAACGGATGATATTATAAGAAGAATGCTTGCAAGGGTCATCGAGCGTTTGTATGATGATGCCAACATAGAGATTTTGCTTCCAGTCTTTATTGAGGTGGTGCATTGTGAGTATACTTAGTGCTTTCGAGTGCATATGGGTGAAGCTGAGTAGGACAAGAGGTTTCGGCGATCTCATACTGATAGGATACCGAGGGGGTGGCCGGCATATGAATTTAAGGACCTCAGTTGTTTTGTGACGCTACATCAAGCTGTGACAATGCCTGCCAAGTGGTTTGCAAATATTAAGCCAGGTATTGTTATTCCACTATTAAGTGATCTTTGTCGATTGTTGGATGCGTTCATGTTTACGTTGTGAGCTTTTAAAATTTTAGGCGCAAGAAAGAGAGGGAAGACTATCATGTCCCCTGTACCATCACCATGACGAAGAGTGGCAATGGGACTTGCTTCTCCTGAGCATGCTATGTTGGAGAATGGAATTCTTCCCAATGGTTCCTCCAAGAAAAGAAAGGTTCATTTTGGTTAGGTCCGATGGAAAGTTTCAACATCTTTGTAGCGTTTGGATGTAGATGTATCTATATCTATTTATCATAGGTGTAATCAAGAAGTGGTACTTCATGGTTTGTTGATACTTGGATTTATGGTACAAAGTTTTCGGCTCTCGGGCAAGGTTCGGTTCTAGGCTTTGCTTTACGATTATGTCCCCTGTACTATCAACAAGACGAAGAGTGGCAAACGAACTTGCTTCGCCTGGCCATGCTATATTGGAGAGTGGAAAACTTCCCAGTTATTTCTCAAAGAAAAGAAAGCTTCGTTTTGGTTAGACCCTATGGGAATTGTAAATTTTTTTGTCACATTTGAATGTGCATGCATAGGCACAATCAAGGAGTGACACTTTGTGGTTTGTTGATACTTGAAATTGTGGTGCAAGGTTATTGGTGCAGTCTCTAGAAGAAACTTTGGTTTCGGGCTTTGCTTCACCTGTGTGGGTTATTAATACTGAGAGTTTGCATGCAATGCTTGGACAAACTTAAATTTGTGGTGTGGCTCATATATCTTTTTATTTGTGGTTCGTTTCACTGTAGGAATGTTGTTTCTCATGTAACATCCAAGGATACAAGTTGTTTCTAATTGTTGTGCAGAGCAAGTATAAATACAAGTCTATAAGTTTGGTGCATGGTCATTGCATGTATATATGAGTTTGTGTACTCTTTGATGCAAATGCATATTTGGCCTTTTATACATGTGTGTGAGAGAGAGAGAGAGAGAGAGAGAGAGAGAGAGAGAGAGAGAGTGTGTGTGTGTGTGATTGAGTGAGTGTGGATACAGAGGGGGGAGGTGTAAATGGGATGAGAGATAGAGGGGTTGTGAGTAGAGGAGAGTAAAGCATGTGATGTTTTTGTGATAGCATTATCCACTGTGCGATAGGGAAGCTTCACTTCCCTCGCACCCCGCTTCGCGGCAGCTAGCGTTCCTTGCGCGCGAAGCGCGCCAGGAATGCTAGTAGTTACAATGAACTTTGGGTAATACTCAAAGTTGTTTAAAAGCCCATAACCAAACTGGTGGACTTTGGAAATTGGATAGGACGGTGCGTGCACGGTTGCCAGATTGACTTATATTGCGCACGCTCTCTCTCTCTCTCTCTCTCTCTCTGTCTGCCTGACGGTTTGAGTCTGATGGTTGGTGGTGTGGAGTTAATGAGGTGGCTTGCTTGACAACCCATCTGTCCTTCCTCCCCTCTCTCTCTCTCTCTCTCTCTCTCTCTCGTCTCGACTGTCCTGATGAGTAAGTAGTATATAATTCTAGCTCCGCCTTACCAAAATTTACGATGAGTAAACAAAACCAGCCGAATTCAAACCAATCCACATGCGCATTTTTATGATGTAGCGGCCCCCCTTCCTTCCCTGTGCAGTGTGTAGAAATGCTTGCCGCAATGCCGGGCCAGTTGCTGCGCCGCTGTTGTTACTTAAAGGCTTCACGAGGAAAGGGTAGGTGAGAGTGAGTGAGAAAGATCGGCAGGTACTAGCAGTTCTTCGTCTGCTTCTCTCTCTCTCTCTCTCCCCCCGCACCCCCCCCCCCCCCCCCATACACACGAAACAAAACAGTCAACAGCCAAACAGCTGCAAGAATCAGGGAAGAAGAAAAACACCACCATCCCATCTAGCTAGCTAGAGAGAGAGAGAGAGAGAGAGAGAGAGAGAGAGAGGCTGCCTTTGTGTGAGCTATCAGCCTCGCTTTCCATTCCAGCTCAGTGCAGCCAGCACCAAAGAAGGCCACCCACAATCGGTAATGCAGGAAACCCTATCTCTTGCCTATATGCACAGTCTAATAAACTCATTCCTCTCATGACAATGCACTTCCTCCAGTAGCTCTTTTCTCTGTGTTTTGCCATTGAGAGTCTCCCTATCCGTTTCACCTAACCCAATTAGCGACGGCTTCACGTAAAGCTTACTACTACTAAATCTCTCTCTCTCTCTTTGTCACAGGAGGCCCGAATATTCTCGTCCATCTTCTTGCATCGCAATCCACCTGCATTGGGCCTTTCTATTTGAGACCCAGCCTCTTGCTTGCATTCTCTCTCTCTCTTTCTATCTGTGTCGGGGGACTCTAGCTACCAGCACCATCCATGGAGTCCCCACAGGAGTACATATTCAGATCTAAGCTTCCTGACATTGACATTCCCAACCACCTTCCCCTTACCCAATATTGCTTTGAGGGGATTGCTGAATTTGCAAACCGGCCCTGCCTGATCCAGACCAATGGCCCCAACTACACCTATGCAGAAGTGGAGCTCTACATGCGGAGGATTGCAGCTGGCCTGCCGAAGCTGGGCATCGCGAAGGGTGATGTGGTCATGCTCTTGCTCCCCAATTGTGTGGAATTTGTGCTCCTGTTCTTGGGCCTGGCGCGGCGAGGGGCCGTGGCTACCACTTGCAATCCCTTCTACACCCCCAGAGAGATCGCCAAGCAGGTGGAAGGATCAAGGGCCAAGCTCATCGTTACTCAGAGTGCCTTCACTGAAAAGCTCAACGAAGTGGCAGAGCTTGTTCACGATGGCTTCAAAGTGATGACCACAGACAAGGCGTCCCCGGGTCACCTCCACATCTCTCTTCTGACTGAAGCAGATGAGGAAGCCTGCCCCGATGTTGACATCCTCCCTGATGATGTTGTAGCACTTCCTTACTCCTCTGGCACCACTGGACTTCCCAAAGGAGTTATGTTAACCCACAGGAGCTTGGTCACCAGTATTGCCCAACAAGTGGATGGGGATAATCCCAACATCTATTTCACTCCAGAGGATATCATCCTTTGTGTTCTGCCCATGTTCCATATTTATTCCCTCAACACTGTGCTGCTCTGCTCCCTGAGAGTTGGTTGTGCCATCGCTGTGATGACTAAGTTTGAGATAACTGGGCTTTTGGATACAATTCAGAGACATAATGTGACGGTGGCACCACTCGTGCCTCCGATTGTACTTGCATTGGCCAAGAATCCCATCGTGGAGAAGTATGACTTGTCCAGCATCAGAATGCTTATGTCAGGTGCTGCTCCTCTCGGAAAAGAGTTGGAGGAAGCATTCCAGTCTCGCGTTCCGCATGCCATCATTGGACAGGTCTGTTATAATGTGGGCTTGCTTTCTGCTACAGAGCATAGGACATGAATGTTGTGCAAGATTCACTGTTCCATTACTTGTAGCAATGCAATCTTGGATGATCTATGCACTATCTGCTCTTATTTGGAAGTATAGTGGGTACACACAGAAGAAGTTTTAGATAAATTTCCAATATAACTCCTACATTGTGAATTATAACATCTTGAGCTTCTACAAGAGAGGGACTGCATGCCTAGATAAGTGTGATTGGGGGCAGGGACTGTCAGCCCCAGCAACTGCCTGCTCCCAACCCACCTAGCTAGGCTTGTAGCGCCTCCTGAGATGTTGAGAACCATAGGAGAAACAAAGGGTGAAGAGCCTCTTCTCCCAGTTGGGAAAAGCTGCCAGCCCCCAACCGCAGCAGGCTCTTCGTCCACTTGGAAAAGGCTGCCAAAAAAAAAAACCAGATGTTGAACACTGTAGGAGAGAACAAAGAGAGCCTCTTTCCCACTTGGGAAAATGTCAAAACTTCTCGTGACACTTGTTTAAGTGGCAAAATTGGATATCTGATTTAATCAAATACAAGTTATCTTAAGGGAGGCAAAAAGTAAAATGGTAGCGTTGCTGTCAAATGTAGGGCTATGGCATGACTGAAGCTGGGCCTGTCTTAGCCATGAACCTGGCATTTGCAAAGCATCCTTTCCCTGTGAAGACTGGGGCTTGTGGCACTGTGGTACGCAATGCAGAGGTCAAGATAATCGATCCCGAGACTGGGATTTCGCTTCCACATAAAGAGCCTGGAGAAATCTGCATCAGGGGTGCACAAATTATGAAAGGTGAGCTTTTGTAAGGGCTGTCCTTTACGAGGAACCATGTTCACCTTGATATAATGCTACCTCTAAAGATAGTTTTCCATAGCACAGGAAACGAAAAGAAGCTGAACTGACGGCCTTTTGTATCAATCTATTCATGTAACTGCAACTGTACTCCTAATGCTATTGGAACCGCTGCCCTTTACACACAGGCTATGTGGGCGATCCTGATGCCACAGCTAACACCATTGATCAGGAGGGATTCTTGCACACCGGGGACATTGGGTTCATTGATAGTGATGATGAGCTCTTCATTGTGGACAGGGTGAAAGAGATCATTAAGTTCAAAGGATTCCAGGTAACGTGACACACTTCTTCTTGTGCTCGCTTTATGCCAATGTCCAGTCATTTCTAAGTGTCTTGTTTGCGTATTGAGAAATAGAATTTTTCTGTAGCCTTTTTACGCTGCGATTTTAGTGCCTTTCATCACTATTTATCGATCGGTGTAATGCCCACTTGCCAAGACAACTATTTAGTATGTAGATTTTAATGTAGTGTTCATATCGGATAAAAGTTAAAGCAACTACAGCTGATTATCCCTCTCGCATAAGCCAAAAACCATTAGAGTTAGACCTTACAAAGCTTCTTTTGGACAACATTGTAGCATTGGTACGGGGGGGCGAGGGGGTATATTCCAACAGATTGACAGTAAATTTATTGGTTACATTAGTACAACAAAATCCTTTGGCTACTTTAATGGGTATCATGAATTTTGGTTAAACTCTATTGGATCAAATTAGCAATTGGACTTCATCAAGTTGTGCGCATAACCCTTAATGGACAAACGCATTGAAACCCACACTTTGTGGATAATTGGAGCACCCTCATTTATATAAAGGTTGTGTCTTTTTAGTATTAGCTTTACCATCAAAAGAGGTAAGTGTATTACTCTGTGCATTGATAGTTTAATCTTAGGAATGATTTCTACTTAACCATCGATTAACATCTTCAAGCTATGGGAGATTGGGTGTGCTTGCACAAGAATTTGAGTGAGGCTAAGTGTGCTTGTAGGTCTATAAGAGGCCACAAAATGATGATATGACAATACGCGATGAATGGCTTATTGCAGGTACCTCCTGCAGAGCTAGAGGCGATTCTGTTATCGCACCCAGCCATCAGCGACGCTGCATGCGTGCCGTAAGCATTTGTGATGCTTGATTAGCATTCATTAATTATTAGCATTTGTTATTGTTTTATTAACAATTACGCTCTCATCAGAGTTTATTTGTCTGCTTTTATTGTAAGGCTGAGCTCAGTCGCTTGCATTTTTTGCTTTGCTTTCCACATACGGAAACTGTGCAGCAAGAAAGATGAAGTGGCAGGTGAAGTCCCCATTGCCTTTGTGGTAAAAGCGCAAGGTGCCGAGATTTGCGAGGATGACATCAAAGAATTTGTCGCCAAGCAGGTCAATTTTGCTAACCTAAATATAAAGATAGTAAAAATAAGCCTAAGCACATTAAAACGTTATATGTGACATCTCTTAGGGCTGTGGTTTTTTTATGAATATAGTTATTTAAATGCACAAATGTATTGATAGCATATTAAGATAATTGGAAGGTTAAAAGTTTTTTCGATGCTAAATTTTCTCATGATTTCTTGGATTTTCCTCAATACATTTTGTTGATTGGACAGGTGGTCTTCTACAAAAAGCTTTATGGAGTTGTCTTTGTGGATAGTATCCCTAAGTCCCCATCTGGCAAGATCTTAAGGAAGGAGCTCAAGTTGAGACTAGCACAGTATAGTTTCCAGGCTTTTTCTAAGTTGCCTTTTGTAAATATATAATCTATCTACTTTAGAACCATCCACCATAAAAGTTTAACTCTAATTCTCCAAGAGAAGAGAGGAACTTGTGTTTGTCTTTTGCCAAATGTGAGACCTTATGTATCATCATCCCTTATTTAAACCAAATATCATTGTGTTGAGATACAAGATTTGCATGTGGCCCTATTCTTTTGTTCCATGCGAAAAGTAGTATATTAAAGCATGCATATGTAAAACTTCACATAGAGCATTACAAATTTATATTCTCATTCTCTTTTGGGTGTAAAGATAGTAACATTAAAACAACTTTAGCTCAAATAGATTACTTATTTTAACTCCTTAGTTAGTCATAATTACATGATAATTTTATGGACAATTTTTTAACAAAGATTAAAGATCTTAAGAGGATTGCTATACAAATGAGATTTTGCAAAGCAATCCACTCGAATAAACTTATCTTAATAGTCTTCTTGATTCTTATCGAAGCTTTGCATCAACTCTTTGTTTGAAAGGCAATTTGAATAGTTTGTCATCTAAGAGGCATCCATATGTTCCCAAGTGATTGTGTAGAAAGTCTTGTGCCTTTTCTCAAGCTTATGGAGTGTTCTTGGGTTATCATAAACTCTTTTATGAAGTTTGAACATGGGCTCGTTTTTAATGATATTTTGAAGCCATTGGTGGAAGAGTCTTAAGTGAAGCACAATCACTCTTAAAGGGGGGGAGTTTATATATGTATAAATTCTATACTAAATGTATCCTTCTTGACTTGTCTAACCTTTAGGACTCTTTGGGGCATGGGTGAGTTGTTTCTTAGTACTTGGTTTCAAAGGTTGGGATCCTTAGCATATTGTTGAGCCACTTGGGCACAAAAGTTTTGAACACAACATAGTTTGTAAGCTCCTTCCCACACTCTTAAGGGCTATAAAAATGATTGGTTCAGCAAGTGGTATGTATATATGGTAGTGAGAGTGGGAAGCTAAAAGAGCTAATGACCTATTGTAGATGGTGAGGGTGATACTATCATTGCTTGTTTTGTAAGCAAAAGTTTAAGTTAAAAGAAATGGAGTTGCCTTTATTTGTGGGAAGCCTTCCTAAACTCACCATGAGAAGGAGATAATTTAAAGAAAATTGGCACTCTTAGCCTCCCAAAACCATCATGAGAAAGTTTAGCTTCACTTCAAAGACATGAGAAAGAGAGCAAATTTATGCATACATATGTATTATATATATTATAAATTGATACACAATTTCATATGTATATATATATAGATATATAATAAAGAAATAAAGATAGATGAGTGCATGTACAGTGAGACTATATCTAACTTTAATGATACATGATATCTTAGTTTAAATGACCACTTTGAGAGAGATGAGGCTCATTCTCCAATGGCCTAATACAACATACCTTAGCATACTCATTTTAAATCTCCATGAATAATTTCTAACTTTAAAACATGGCTTAAACTCAGCATGGCAAGAAGACAAGATGGTAGGCATTGCTAAGATAGGCCAATGGCCATTAGAAAAGCTTGTTGAAAAATGGTGATGTCATTCTTGAACTCTTGCTAGACATCGAGTCTTGGCAAGTTTTGAAAGTAAAGCAAATGTTGGAACATATGTCCTTGAAATGTGGCATTCATTACTTACTATGTCTTGTTAAGTGTGTGGGTTTGACATGGCCCTAAAGGTGTGCACTAAACTTTCTTGAAGTATAGTAGTAATAGAAGCGTTGAAAGGTTACTAGCTTTCCTAAGTTTTTTACCCCCTCATTTTTGAATGAAGAGGTAGTTCTAAGATCTTTGAAAGTGCACTTCTTCCTTTGTATCAACTTGGACCATTGATAGCTCATGTAGATGATGAACTATAGTGAGTGGATTCAATTGAATCAACTTTCTATTGTGATACGCTACTACAACTAGCAAACTCATGCACATGAAGGGTCATTGAAATCATCTTAAAACATCTATTTTAAGATGGTTTCACTATTATCACTAGCAACTGTCGAGACCTTATGGACCGCTTATTAAGTCAAGCATTTCAAGCAAGTGGCTTTGGCTACCTCTCACATTTAAATTGTGCAGGCTCACACAAGGGTGTAGTGAGCTTACAATTGAATTTGATCATTGTAGTCCTCTTCCTCGAATCCTTCAATGGCTCCATGATTCAAGATGCTCGCTCAAGCAAGCTCCAAGCTCTAAGCTTCAAGCTCCATAGTCGTGCGTGCGAGAAAAGAGAAGAGAAGAAGGAAGAGGAGAACAGAGGAGAAGAAGAGCTTCTCTACGGTCCCTCACACACACACACACACACACCCACACCCACACACTCATACTCTTCCTCTCTTACACTCCCTCTTCCCCTCTCTCATGCACAAGAAGAAAGCAATACCAATAATAAGAAGAGAGCTAGTTTGCACAAACACCAAGAATGAGCTTTTCCATTTACTTTTTGACTTTTATACATGCCTTTCTTCCCTTGGGCACCCAACTCTTTTCCACGACCAACCATCCGACCTTGCTCCTCTTTTCCACTTTTTTTCCTATTCTTTCCCTCTTCTCATGGCTCTTTTACATGTGTCTTTTTATTTACAACTTTGCACAAGAGGAAGCTTGGTGCTCTTTTTACAAAGGAAAAAATTGCACTTTATCTTGCATGTCTTGTTTTTGATTTTTTAACATTTTTTCCACGTTCTTGGTTTTCTTTTTCCAACAAGCTGTCTTTTCATGCTCCTTTATAAGTCTCTTTGCGCCTTGTTTGCTTGTTTTGTGCCTTGACATCTTGTGTTGTTCCGAGGTGAAACCCTTCCTAGTTGGGTGCTAGTTCCATGGCATTGGATAGTATGGGTTGGAGAGTTGAGGATGGTTTGATAAATGGTACTTGGGAATTTTTGGGGAATCGGTAATGTAGGATAAGCTTGCAACATATGATTAGAGATTGCTGGTGTGCTGAGGACATGTTGATTGATCAAAGAGGGTCTCTGGAGTTGGGTAGTTGCATGGCTGTACACTCTGCCATCTTCTTCATGGTCTCTTCATATTTTTGCATCTTTGTAGCATATAGCTCTTGTTTCAACTTCTCTCTCAGCCTCTTCAACTCCTTGTTTTCTAACTCCAAAAATTTATTTTCCTTGAAGTTCAAGGTACAAAATTGCTCTAAAGCCATATAGTTTCCCCTTTCTTCTTCATATAGGTCTTTTAAATTTTATTTACCTAGTCTTGCCTTCAAGGCCTCTTTCGGAGATGTTACCTCCCTGGTATATATCATCATTTGCCTTGTTTTTTCCAGTCGAAAGGCTACGAGTGTAGCTTCTCTTTCCTCATTCATCCTCTTGCACTGACTTTGGAGCTCTTTCACTAGCCCATCATATTCTTTTATGTTGCATGTTGCTGAATGGCACTGAAGTGGTAGATACTTCTATCCTTGGCATCTTCAGACCTTGGCAGGATTCCACATCTGCTACTGTTGTCGGTCTTTTGGCTCTGACCATTGGGGCTCCTGATACCATTGGCACCAACTCATACACTTTGCCTAGCAAGTACTGCACCCACGCCATCATGTTGCTTTCATTAACCACCACTTCTGTGGCTTCTTGTGTTGGGTTGATTGTGGGGGCCATGACTGATGGTATTGTATGCATGCGAGACCTTCCCCTTGCCTTCCTCCATTGGTCAAGGATAACATATTGACAAAGAGAGACAAATATCCATTACCATACACTGAGCACATGCTTGCGAGAGTGGTAGGGAAGGAAGCCTATAGTTTCCTAGATGGCTTCTTCAACTATAACCAAGTGTAAGTGCACCTAGATGAAAGGTATAAAATAGTATTCGCAAAGGGAATGGGGTATGTTTGCCTACATAATCATGCCATTTGGGTTGACTAATGTGCTTGCTACCTTTCAATGTCTTAAGTGCATTATTTTCAAGGACATGCTTAGAAAGTGGCTAGAAATATTCATTGACAATCTATGTTCATTTCAATTGTTTGGGAGGAGCACCTGGATAAACTCCATATAGTCTTTGAATGGTGTAGGCAATAGGGTCTCTCTTTGAACCCCTTAAAATGCTAGTTGTGGGTAAAGCATAGATGTATCCTAGGGCACATGGTCTCCAAAAGCGGCATTGTTACTAACTTTTCCAAAGTTAGAGTGATTGTCAATTTACCACCACCAGCTAACTACAAGGGAGTTCAGTGCTTCCTTGGCCACATGGGGTACTATCAATGGTTTGTATTGAATTATGCACCTGTTGCGCGACCACTTTACGAGTTGCTGATTGTGTTTGAGTGGAATGAGGAGTGTTAATGCGCTTATGAAGAATTGAAACAGGCTTTGATGATCGCACCTATTCTATGAGCCCCAGACTGGTCCATTACCTTCCATGTGCATGTTGATGAATCGAAGTTTGTCGTGGCAGTAGTTTTGTGAATATATCACACATGTGGGCATTCAACCATAAGACATGAACCGCTAGGCTACATTGGAGTATAACCTAAACTTCCACAATTGGCTCTTGCCACACTAGAGCCCATCAAGAGCATCCCAAACATGAAGAATTGAAATAGGCTCTGATGATCGCACCAATTCTATGAGCCCTAGATTGGTCCATTACCTTCCATGTGCATGTTGATGCATCAAAGTTTGTCATGGGAGTAGTTTTGTGAATATATCACACATGTGGGCATTCAACCATAATACATGAACTGCTAGGCTACATTGGAGTATAACCTGAATTTCTACAATTGGCTCTTGTCACACTAGAGCCCATCAAGAGCATCCCAAACACCCTTCATCCTCCAATCCTAGGAAGGATTCTCATTATTCCAGAAGGTAAGGGAAGATGATGAAGGTGAAAGGTGAATTTTCATTTAAGGAGAATTTTGAGTTAGTGAAAATTTATTCGTAGTCTTGTGTGAAACGTATGACTTGTTGATATGGAAACATTTTTGCATTCCTTAGCTTATACATTTCACTATTTGATAATGCTTCCTTCTAACTACTTCAATTTTAATCAAAAATTGTCCTTCAAACTCACTATGGGTTGTTGTGTTATGTTAGGGATCCAAATGGCAAGACTACCATTTACCAAGGAAGAATGAAACAAATATCATCTAACCACAAAGATGCAAGTATTCAACTGGCTACAATAATAGAGCGTACACAACTTGGAAGTGTCACAACTCTATAGAAAGAGAATTTGTATCCTTTTTCATTAATTTGTCTATATAATGATTTATTAAATTTATTTCCTTTGCACTAATTAGATATAAAGAAAAGTGCATTGGAGCTGGCCACTGATGAGTGGTCACAGGTTATGGTGGACCCACGCAGTGGGTTAGAGAAAAGATAGTTCACACTTCCACCTATATGGCCCGATTGGGCGCCTGTGACTAAAACTCACGCATATCAGGGTTAGACTCGCACACAGAAAGGATTGATGCCTTGAAGTGTGGGCTAGATCCACCAGAACAGACAGTTACAATCAACAAGATGGCATGATCATGAAATGCTTGTATAATGTGCATGTGTGGGCTGAAAGCTTGAAATGCACATTTCTTTGCATAGGAAAGTCACATGAAGATTCGGATACCATTTTTGCGATGTACACGGAAAAAGCTTTCATATGACACCCATATTGCGGTTTTAGGAGATCCCTAAATTTTAGGAGGTCCCTAAATTTTAGGAGCCTCGAATTAGCCTAAAAATGCTAGTCCTAAAAAATAGGGATGTCATTCTAAAAATAGTAAGTTCTGTACTCTGACTGTGCTTACTAAATTTGGTTGTTTCTATTCTTGACAGTATTCAGCCCAAAAAGGAAGGCCATAGAGAAGAGACAAGTGTCAAGACATTTGTCACACAAGTTTCCAAGTGTCCCACCACTTGTCATATCTCATGACATGTGGCTGGACACTTGTCTTGTGCTACTCCACTTTCCCCTTTTGTACTAGCTCTTCCCTCTCCTATAAATAAGAGCTCGTTTTTCTTCATTCAGGATCATTTTTCCTTGCTGTAAACTCATGTACAGCACCCACAGATAGCCAGAAACTGGCCCCATCCATCCACATCATCATCCTCCACTTCTCCATTATCAAATTCCTTCATATTCCCTCTTCTATCACTGCTGTTTTACAGGTCAGCAAGCCTGTAAATTCATTACAGCACCTCCTTCTCGAGCTCTTTCTTCCATTTTAGCAACAAGAAGCAAGCCCTATCTGTGTACTGCTGATCAACGATGGAGAAAGGCTGATTTTCCCCTTTTTCTTCTCTCATACTGTAAAGAAATGAGTTCGTATCATTGCATAATAGATAATGCATGTGTGTTTGTACATCTTTGCATGATCTTGTGAGAGTGAGAATTACTTCTTCTCACTCTCAGGTTGATTGTAACTGAGCTCTTCCCTAAGGGACTTGGGTTGAGCAGAAATACATTCCTTTAGGGGGGGGGGGGGGAGGGGGGGAGGGTTGCCCATCTTCAACCCTCAATCTTGTCTCCATTACTTTTACATTTTCATGGCTGTAATTTTGTGAGTAATTTTTATTTTCAGCTTTAAGTGTTCATTCTCTTTTATATTAAATCTCGAAAACAAGCGAATATCATAATTGTTAAGCATACTACGTTGTTCGGGGCGTTTACAGTGGTATCAAAGCTTTGGCTCGGTCCTCACCCCAACACTGGTAGTGCTTACAATTATAAGTTTGTTTGTTTTCAGCCCTTGCATTGAGTGCTTGAGCATATTTTTTCTTAAGAGTCTCAATGGATCAGTCGAGTGCTATCCTTCAAGCCATTCAAAGTCTTAGAGAGGAGAATCAGAAAATTCGTGAGCAACTTCTCAAACTAGAAAAAGTTGAGAATCCCAAAGAATTCAAGGAAAGAAGCCCATCTACTTCAAGGAGACAAAGCCATACCAATGAAAGGAGCCGATCAAGAAGTCCAACTACTTCTAAGAGGCAGTACCATTCTACTTCAAGACAAAGAAAGAGATCGCGTCGAAGCTCATCCTCTTCTTTAAAGTCATCTGGCGCCTACTCTGATGGACCCTCTTCTAGTGACGAAGAGTCACACCCTTCTCGTGGAAGACCTCATCATCGTCAAAGGCGTCAACATTCTTCACCCTCATCTCCATCTTCATCCCCATCAAGCACTTCATCATCTTCAACCTCAAGATCCGGGCATGGACGAAGGCATAAGAAGAAGAAGAAGACTAAGTCACTATCTCAACTTGAAAAGAAGATCAAGTTCAGTATGTATGATGGTTCCCGAAATCCTGATCTTCTTCTGAAGTTTATTCGTCAATTTCAAATTTTGTATGGTTGTGACAAGTATAAAGAAAAAGAAAAGATTAAGTTTGCAGCTTTACATTTAACCAACTTAGCCCATACTTGGTGGACGGGGTTGGAATATGATCATGCTGCCCCAAAATCATGGCGGTCCTTTGTTCGCATGATACAAAGCCAATTTCTTCCTGTTCATTTCAAAAGAGATGTAAAAATGGAATGGGGTCGGCTTTGGCAAAGGAAAAATGAGTCACTTGGTGACTATACCAAGAGATTTTGGGAGCTACTTTTGAAGGTCCAACATTTCAAGAAGATCAGCAGTTCGGAAAAGCTTAGGAAGTTTCAAGGAGATTTGCATTTTAAACTTCGTACTGCTCTTAATCATTATCATTGTTCTAGTCTCAGGGAACTCATTGACCATGCTGAGACATGGGAAATGGAGCACAATGTCAATAAATCATTCCAAAAGAATGATAACAAGAGAGTAGCTGATGATGAGGAGTATTCAGCCCCAAATGAAGGACAAAAACAGCGGCAAAAGCAGCCATCAAATCAAAAGAAGATGAAGCCCTATGCACCTCCTAATGCTCCTCAATTTCGCTCCAATCTATACCCACAAGCAAGGCAACTTTCCGAAGAAGAAAAGCAACGCTTCATGAAAGAAGGGAAGTGCTTTAAATGTGGACAAACATGCCACATAGCGAAGCAATGTCCAAACAAGGGACAAAGCAAGGTTTCTGACAACAAGCCTAAGTTGCCAGTGAAAATCAATGCTATCAATGATGTAGTTGCAAACACAACTCACACTCCAGAGACGCACAAATTATTAAAAGCTTGGGGACAGTTGCAAGGTAAGAAAGCACTATTCTTGATAGATCTTGGGGCGAATGAAAATATCATTCCCTTGCAATTAGCTAAAGAGCTTGGATTAAAGAATGAAGAGATGGACACTCCGGCAGAAGTTCGCCAAGCTTTAAATGCTGATGAAGGTGACACAGTGAAGACTGTGATACCCTACATTGGCAAGCTCAAGTTTCAAATTCAAGGCTACAGTGACGAAGATACCTTCTGTATCGGAGACCTTGATGGTTGCGATGTGATTCTTGGCATGCCCTGGAATCATAGAGTAGATTCAACCATCTTCTCTCAGAAAAAGAAGGTAGAACTCACCAACAAAGGCAAGAAGTACGAGATCCAAGCTGGAGTTTCTGGAGGCACCATACCTATGGTAAGCCATATGCAAGTCTGTAGAGCAATTAAGGATTGTGTTCAATGTTGTTTGCTTTATGTCACTGATGTAAAAGATAATATGAATGCTGAAAACCAAGAGCGACTTCAGCTCTTGGAAAAGTATAAAGATTGTTTTTCGGAAGATCTTCCTTATCAGCTTCCCCCAGAAAGGCCAGAAGACCATCATATTGATATTATCCCGGGCAGTTCTCCTCCTAATATAGCACCATACCGTGTGAGCGGTCCTCAACAAGAAGAAATCAGAAAGCAAGTCAAAGACCTACTCAACCGTGGGCTAATTAGGCCAAGTAGCTCACCATTTTGTTCACCGATTCTTCTTGTTCAAAAGAAAGATGGCACATTCAGGATGTGCATTGATTATCGAGCCCTCAATAAAATCACTGTGAAGAATCGGTTTCCTATTCCCAGAATTGACGACATTTTGGATCGTTTAGGAGGCTCAAGGGTTTTCAGCTGCATTGATCTAAAGAGTGGTTATCATCAAATTAGGCTAATACCACAAGATGTACACAAAACTGCTTTTCACACTTCATACGGCCTTTATGAATTCTTGGTGGTTCCTTTCGGATTAACCAATGCACCAGCCACCTTTAATCGAATGATGGAGCACATCTTTAGAGAGCATCGACAATATGTCGGTACTTTCTTTGATGATATTCTTGTCTTTAGCAAGAATGAAGAGGAGCATCATCAACACTTGGAAATTGTTCTACAATTACTACAACAAAATCAACTCTTGGTAAATGGTAAAAAGAGTGAATTTTTCATGCATAAAATAAATTATCTTGGGCATGTCATCTCTTCTGAAGGGATTCAGATGGATCCTGAAAAGATCAGGATAATCCAAGAATGGCCTCATCTTCATGATGTACATGAGGTGTGATCGTTTCTTGGCTTATGTACTTATTACCGCCGCTTCATCAAGCATTTTGCACATATGGCTTCTCCACTTCATGGCCTTACAAAGAAGAAGATCTATTTCCAATGGAAGGAAAAAGAGAAGGCAGCCTTCACAAGGCTGAAAACAGCTCTTACTTCTGGACCTGTTCTTATCATTCTAGATCTGGTAAAACCATTTGTGGTGGAAGCAGATGCTTGCGGTGATTGTATTGGTGCAGTGCTAAATCAAGAAGGCCATGCCATAGCTTTTGAAAGCCGCCGTCTAAATGATGTGGAGAAAAGGTATGACATTTATGAAAGGAGCTCTTAGTAGTGGTTCATGCTTTAAAGATATGGAAACATTATCTTTTAGGCAACGAATTCCTTATTAAAACTGATCATCAAAGCTTGAAGTATTTCAAGACTCAAAAGCATTTGCAAGAGAAACATGCAAGATGGGAAAATTTCTTGTCTATGTTTCATTTTCAAATTATGTAACATCCAGGGAAACAAAATGTAGTTGCTGATGCACTTTCTAGAGTGCCTCGCATTGCAACTATTACAGTGGCTCATCATGAAGATTTTCAAACGATGAAGATACTGATTTTGCAGTAATTTGGTCAAATTTACAGCAAGGAGGTTCTCATCCAGATTATTCCATCAAAGACGGTTACCTTCTCATGAACAATCGCCTTTGTGTCACTATGTCCTATTCGACAAAAGGTGCTTAAAGAAAGTCATGGACCCCCTTATGCAGGGCATAGAGGGAGGGCAACCACTCTAAGTGCAATTGAGCGCTACTTTTATTGGCCAACATTATGAAGAGATACACATAACTTCATTGAGGCTTGTCTGGTATGCCAAAAATCCGAATATGATGGGCAGAAGATTACAGGATTGTTGCAACCTCTTCCAGTGCCCAAAGATCCATGGGAATCTATCACAATGGATTTCATCTCAGGTATTCCAAGAACACCTCAAGGTCATGATATGATTTGGTTCATAATTGATAGATTCAGCAAACAATCACATTTTATTCCATGTCATAAAACATTGAAATCCGCACAAGTTGCAAGACTTTTCATTCAACATATCTTCAGATTACATGGTATGCCTTCTGAGATCATTTCAGATAGGGACTCCAAATTCACAAGTAACTTTTGGCGTGCTTTATTTGAGAATTTGGGAACCACTTTAAAGTTCTCCTCAGCTTTTCATCCTCAAACTGACGGCCAAACAGAGGTGATGAATCTCACTCTTTTGGATATGTTGAAAGCTTATGTTAGTGAACATAAGTCACAATGGGAGAAATATCTTTCATTATTGGAGTTTGCTTACAACAATATAGTGCACTCATCCACAGGGAAAGCTCCAAATGAAATAGTACAAGGTAAAGTGATTCCTCCTCCAATTATTTGCACTAAAGATAAGATTTTTGCCATTGATGAGTTTGCTTCAGATTTAAAAACCACAATGGATTAAGTTCGAGCCACTATCAAAGTTGCCCAAGAGCGACAAAAGAAGCAAGCAGATAAACGAAGAAGACCTTTGGCTTTTGAAAAAGGTCAATATGTCTTGCTAAAGTTTGATAAAAGCAGATACTTTAGACCCTTCAAAGTGATTGAGAAAACAAATGAAGTTTCTTATTGACTTGAGCTTCCTACTCATTGGAAAATACACAATGCTTTTCATGTAAGTTTGCTAAAACCTTACATAGGACTAGAACCAAAGGAACCCATTACTGAAGATCCCCCAGAAGTTGAAGAAACAGAGCAACTCTTGGAACCTGAAAAGATTTTGTTTCTCAAGGATCGAACCACGAGAAGTGGCCTTGTGACATGAAAATTCTTACTAAAATTCAAGAATCTACCCACAACAGATGCACAGTGGGTAGATGAAAAATTCATGAAGGATTACCCAAATATTCTACAGTAATATTTTTAGCTAAGGACAGCTGAATAAAAGCCAGAGGGCTGTCACAACTCTATAGAAACAGAATTTGTATCCTTTTTCATTAATTTGTCTATATAATGATTTATTAAATTTATTTCCTTTGCACTAATTAGATATAAAGAAAAGTGCATTGGAGCTGGCCACTGATGAGTGGTCACAGGTTATGGTGGACCCACGGGGTGGGTTAGATAAAAGATAGTTCACACTTCCACCTATATGGCCCGATTGGGCGCCTGTGACTAAAAATCATGCATATCAGTCGCACACAGAAAGGATTGATGCCTTGAAGTGTGGGCTAGATCCACCAGAACAGACAGTTACAATCAACAAGATGGCATGATCATGAAATGCTTGTATAATGTGTATGTGTGGGCTGAAAGCTTGAAATGCATATTTCAGCAAGCCTGCAAATTCATTATAGCACCTCCTTCTCGAGCTCTTTCTTCCATTTTAGCAACAAGAAGCAAGCCCTATCCATGTACTGCTGATCAACGATGGAGAAAGGCTGATTTTCCCCTTTTTCTTTTCTCATACTGTAAAGAAATCAGTTCTTATCATTGAATAATAGATAATGCATGTGTGTTTGTACATCTTTGCATGATCTTGTGAGAGTGAGAATTACTTCTTCTCACTCTCAGGTTGATTGTAACCGAGCTCTTCCCTAAGGGACTTGGGTTGAGCAGAAATACATTCCTTTGGGGGGGGGGGGGAGGGTTGCCCATCTTCAACCCTCAATCTTGTCTCCATTACTTTTACATTTTCATGGCTGTAATTTTGTGAGTAATTTTTATTTTCAGCTTTAAGTGTTCATTCTCTTTTATATTAAATCTCAAAAACAAGCGAATATCATAATTGTTAAGCATACTACGTTGTTCGGGGCGTTTACAGGAAGAGCTCATGGCAATTGAGGATACGGTCAGACAAATTATCGAGCAATGCAATCTAGACAAGTACCTAGAGAAGGTCGACCAATAGATAGATCACAACAAGTACACAAAATTTCGCATATCCTTCGATGCCAAGAAGAACAGTGGCGCATTGACAATAAAAAAAGGAGACATAACCAAGAATGTGGAAGTAGTGCTCAGCGCCCGAAGTTGGTAGAGAAAGCTCTAGGTCTGGTGGTGGACAAGCCAGAGAAGAGACCAAAGAGAGATGTATATGGTATGCTGGGGATGAACAAGCAACAAGGGTACACAAATGATGGAATCAACATAGTAGATATCCCTAAGCCTACATTCAGGTTGCAAGCCAAGATGGTGTATGCCCTCTTTTCGAGCCAGATATATAATGACCTCACAAATATAATATGGGGTACCACTTTCTCAAGAGCCTTGCACATGCACTGGATGAAGTGAACGTGAATTTCGATGTCCAAACAACAATCCATGCATTGTCTAAAGTACCGATATCAGCCCTAAGAGCCACAAGCAAAGAATCCCCAACAATAGGGCTGAGTTAGAAAGGAAAAAACCATCATCCAAGGCATCAAATGTGGGTTTCAAAGGAGTGCTAACAACATTGATCCAAGAGGTTGTGGGAGAAATGGACACAAAAGAGGATAGGGAGGAAATGCCAAAACAATTGTTGATCCATGAGTTCCACTCACCCATTCCAGTGAGCCCTCCCATCACGTACTCTATAGGGAAGCTGGGAGAAGAAGAAGCTAACAGGGTTTGACAAGAAGAAGCAGAGCAAGCAACCAAGAAAAGGGAAGCTTATCGTCAGCCCCAACAACCAAGAATCTCAAGCGAGAGAACGGTGAGTGAGTAGGACAATAAAGCTCATCACCATCTAGCTTGAGGAATAGGCAAAGAAACATTCTGAAGATTCCCATCAAGAGAACCAGATCCACCACTAAAGAATGTAGAGAATTGCAAAGGGTTGAAGAAGAATCTAGGAAACTCAAAGACAAATGCAAAAAGAGACAAGAGGAAGAGGAAGAAAGACTAAGATGAGAGGAGGAGGAGTAGGTGGCCATTGCTATCAAAAGATCAGTGGAGTAATCCTCTCGATCTCAAGAGCTAGCCATGATGAGCTCTATAAGTGAGAATGTGCCTAGCACAAGTGCTACTGTAAAGGAGGCCGGGTGAAGGCTGTCAATTTATTTATACCTCTTGAGAAGATAAATCTCTTGTAGACAAAAAAAACATGCATAATACAATAGCTTCCTCTCTGCTACTACAAATCGCCAATCTGATGCTTCTATTGGCTCCAAAAGGGGGGTAAATTACAAGGAGACCTGATCAAAATTTTCCCATATCACTACTTCTTCTCTCAATTCCAAGTGTTGTTTGCTGCTTGTAAACTACGATTGTACATCACACAATTTTGCAAATCCTTCTTTTTACATAAAATCCTTCAAAAATGGTTGAAAGCCACTTTTTGTAATTCATGCACACTTGAATCTTCCCATCCTTCTTTAGGACAATTATTGTGGGTGATACCCATTCCATATGCTCAATGTCATAAATGAATCTAACATTCAATAGCTTGTCTAGTTTCTCCTTCATTGCATGAGTATGCTTTGCATTCATTGCGTATGGTCTTTGTTTGGCTGGTGTGGCATTGGGGGTCATAGGAATGTTGTGAGACAATACTCTGGTCGATTCCTTTCAGTTCTTCTAAGGACCAAGTGAACACATCTACATACTCCCGCAAGAGATTAATGAGATTGTGCTTCTCTTACTTAGTTAAGTCATCCACTATGTACATGGGTCGAGGCTTACCCCCTTCCCTTGCCAAGTTGACTTCTTTAACTTTAGCGGGTTCTTCAATGGGTTCACTAGCATGTCCTACTCTTTTGGCTCCTACTAACACCACTATGAGGTCACCCTTTTTATACTTAGTGAAGTGTTTGGGTAAGCCATGTGGTTTCTTTTGTTGTTCAGCTTGTGAGGACTTGGACTATTTTGTTCTCTCTTCTTTGAGCCTCTTGCACCTTTGATGGATCGCGAGGTCCCCTATGGTGTATTTGGTCCTAGGTGGTTGTGGAATTTCCAGATCACTTTCAAAGCTGACTCTAACTCAGAGTTGAACTCATAGCCTTCACTAGAAGGAGTTTCCCTTGGTGGTTGTGGCTCTGATACTCATTCCATTCTAACAAGTGTTGTAGGGCTTGATTGCATTAACCCAGCCCGCTCATGGTCCACTACATCCAGGTGCTCTAATCACGTGCGATCGCAATTCGCCTTGAAGACTCCTCTTTTCATTCTAAAGGTACTAGTCTCTCGAGGTTTGGAGTCTACTCTTATTTGCTCAATCACTCGTTCCTCTATGTCATATTCTATGGTTGCAGCTTCTTCCCCACTTTCCTCACTGTTGGAACGATAGCCTTCATATTCATCATCCGAGTCCTTATACTCAGACTGTTCATTGTTCCCTTGGCTTCCATTCATATGACTTTTCTTATCCATAATGAGGGTCCAATCACAACACATTTTGGTCATGTACCTTAGTCCATTGCCACTTCAGGTTCTCCATGAGATCCTTAAGAGGTTTAAAGTTTGCAGCTGGATTACTAGCTAGCTCTCTTGTCAGGTACTCAAGAATTCCATGGAGCTCAAGTTTATTATTTGATGCATGGTAGGTAATATGCATTGGTCGACTAATGAAACTCTTGGTCATCATGCAGAGAGGCACTGATGGTGTGGTATCATTCTTGGGTAACTCAGAAGCTATGACTACGTTGGCTTTACTAGGTGCTTCTACAGTCATCCTCATCATCTGAGAATGGAAAACCAATGGTTGCCAATACATGCATCGAATCATGATCATTCTCAAGGCAAAGGAATATACTTGGTTAAGGGTCCATGTTTGCACTTTCTTTGTGAGTCACCCTTTAGCATTGCAGAGATAGCATCAAGGTCAACTGGTGAGGTTTTTCAAGTATCCATCTCTACTCGAATATCTTCTATTCTACTGCCTAAGAATATAAGACAATTACCACAATCCTCTATCACTCGGGCTTTCCTTATCCATGGCTTGTCTAATAGAATATTGTAAGTCCACTCCCTTAATAACTATGAAGTTAACTGAGAATTGGACTCTTGCTATCTTCCGAGGACACTCTTTTAGCACTCTGAATGGTCTGACTTTTGTTTTGTTTGGTAGTGTAACATTAAATCGTGCAATTTCCACTAGTGGGTTTTCTCGAGCTTGTAGAATTGCATGGCTAAGCACACTAACTCCTGTTCCTATATCCACAATTCCTTTCCATGTGGCATCACCTAATGCAACAACATGCAAGATTGCATGCATTTTCGTGCCTTCCCAAAAGGCATTCACTTATAGAGATTTAGACAATGAGTTCATGGTTAAGCTTGATATATGTGTCTCTGCACCATGGTTTGGCAAGTCAGTCGCTCCATGCCCATCGAGTCTTTCCACCACTACTTCAATACACTAGCCATAGAATGGAGTTTTGCCTGAGAAATTCTCCTAATGGCAAGGTCACATGAGCTGATATCAGTGTTGTGAGAAAATCGCCTACCTTTTTCTTTTTCCCTAATCTAAGGCTTTTCTGCCAAAGCCCTTGGGAGGTTCTTCTGTTTGTGGCATCTGGGTTCTGCTTGTGTGGTGCTACATGGGGTATTGATGTGTCTCTTGATCTTTGGTGCATAGGGGAGACTGGTGGACTCACACTAGAGAGCTCATTAATCTCAGCCTTCATGATAGGAAATGCATCATACAAGTGTGCTTGATCTTCTCTCACCCACTCTTTGACCTTGTCCACAACTTCCAATTGGTATCTTGGGTCAGGGTATTCTCCAACCTTTTGGCACTTCCCTTGTCTCCCATCTTCGAAGAAGATGTTTCTACTTCTACATTCATAACTTGTTTCCGTTGATAAACACGGTAGAGACTACTCTCTCATTGGGTCACTCTGTCACTAGGATCCTCTTGTAGAGACTCCTCACATGAGTGACATAGTCTTAGATTTCCTCATCTTTTTGGTTGACATTTATAAGCTTAACAATGAGGTTGTCTGAACATCCAGCCTTAGAAAATCTTTTGATGAAAAGGTCCTTCAGGGTATTGAAGTTATTGCGCTCAACATTGTCTAGGCTAGTAAACCAGGTTCGTCCCTTATATCCTAGGCAAATTCCAAAGGCTTGAGCATGTTGAGTGGGGTCCATAAGATTGTTTGCCTTGCACACTTGCTCAAATTGCTCAATGAAGCTATAAGGATCATTACATGTTTGATACTTCTCAAGTTGCTTTGCAACTATAGGTATCTTGGTTTGGCTTCTAGTGTTTGGTAATCCCCAGTCCTGCTAGCAATGAAGTTGCTAGGGCTGCTCTGCTTTGCTTTGTGGTAGTGTTATCCAACAATTGCTTTGTGAGAAGCTTGTTCAATGTAAGATCACACTCTAATGCTCTCTCCCTATATCGGCATTTCCTTCGACTCTGTTTTTGCTTGCAATGGCTAGGACTCGTTGGACCTCATTAAGCTCTATTTCTTGGCATAGTCTCTTAGCACATTGTTCTTGATTGTAGCTGGCCAAGCGTTGCAGGGAACTCTTCCTAGCCTCCTCTCCCCCTCGAAATCAGCTATGATTTCATATACGGATCTCTCATGGTATGCTATTTTCATTTGTTGGTCATATCATGATATGACTTGCTGTATGTCAACCAAAAAACTCCTAGGTCAATGTCTTGGTCACCTGTGTTTGTGTGCTAGCCCTTGCTATGTTAGCGGTCTCTTGAACCACTAAGGTGTCAATGACGATGATTAGGTTGGCTAAAGACATGTCTCTAATTGTGATTCGTTTCTTTCTTCACTCAATTCTCAGGTGGTTTGAGGCTATTCCCTTCCTTGTGATGGGTTTCTTGGTTTGTTTCCGTGGTCCAAGGGGTATTGCAAGTCCCATTGGTGGGTTTATTTCTTAGCTTAATTCCCCTTTAGTGTATTCCTTATTAATGATGTCACTTCACAAGTTTACACTTACTCATTCACTTGGATGGTGCAATGCAAAGTGAGCTGTGCACAATCAGGCTATCAATTTTTCTCATGCACCTAAGCGCCTACAATGTAATGTGAAACCTTCAATGAAATCATTCACACATCCACCATGCAGTCCACAGTGTCTCCACTAGGTAGCAAGCTACAAGTGTTTGGCTGATTTGGTCAATTCTTGGGCTTGTTGGGGTGAATTTTGAGTTCATCAGCTCTATGGTCATGCTCATGGGTCTAGGATCCAGCTAGGGTCAGTCTATAACTAGCTTATAGCCTTTGAAGTGTTTGGGAGGTCTGGATAGTCCCTAAGATAGCATTTTGGTCCTAGTAATCTTCCAAATTGGATGTCTAAGCTACAAGTCTGTGAGGATCCAAGTCCCAAACTTGGTCGTTCGAGTGGTGATTTTGGCTTATCTAAATGGTCAGGTTTGATTTTGAATAGGGTTGTCTGTTTAAGTCTGAAAAAATGTATTTGAGTGGACAATTGGACCATGGTCTAAGTGGACCGAAGTAATTTGACTATCCGAGTTCGAGTCGACTTAAGTGACTTGACCGTGTCCTAGGGCCGGTTAGGATTCAACCATTTGAGGCCTGTGAGCGCCATTTGAGTAGTGGAAAAAAAACATCGAATGAAAAAAAATCGATGGTAATGATTTGCCTAACCACACATATGCCTAACTATGATCCTGTCCTCATTCATCGGTTAGCAAGGAGGGTTCTGAGCATACCTAGAACCATCAAGGGCGAGGACACAAATTTTTGCTGCTCCTTTGGCCTACTACTCTCCTTGGACATGTTGCTTTCTCTCTCAATCTCTCACAAACTCAAACATTAGGAGAAATATGGACTCTCTTTTTTGCCCCCCTTAAGGAGTTTCTCTCACCTCTCTCTCTCTAAAAAGAGATTCCAAAATAATATTATAATAAGAGATCTTTACAATCAAGAAAATCTTGTATTTGTATTTTCAATAGATTTCACCTATTATTTTATTCCCAAATTGTAGGATAAGGTCATTTTTCCTCAAAATCCTCATAACTAAAAAAATACAATTCTATTTTCTCTAAAAATGGAGCCAATCATTGATATAGGACTCTTTAATGCCCTCATGACTTTTTAACATTAAAATATATTAGAATCATTCTCATTCTCATTCTTGCTTCTTAAAAGGGCAAAAGTTAAAAAATGATATAAAATGACCTACATATCATATTTTAAGATTATTTTTTTACCCAAAGACACATTTTTGACTCGAGAGTTTCCTTGTAAAATTTTATCCTTTTTGGACAAGTATATGCCTATTTCTAGGCATAAGTCTAGAGTCCCATTGTCTCAATTAATTAAGCTCAACTACATAAATAAACCAAAGCTCTAATGCTAATAGCAAGTAGCTCCCACTAAAGCAAATTCGAATTCCAAATGAGCAATGTAAGCTCAAGACATCAAGTTTATGACCATTTGGAATCCAAGGTACATCAAGCATATAGCCAAGAGTATAAAACCTCAATAAATCTTCAAGCCCGTACGTAACTGATCCACTATAGCAACTAAAGCATGTAGCCAAAGCACCAAGGCATCAAATGTGGCTCAAATTTGAAGCCCAAAGAATTCCATAGACATGGCATAAGTGCTAAGCATCAAGACATCCAAATGATACACCTGTACATCATCAAATGATAGTAGGCATAATTTTCTAGACAAGTAGCTTGCTGTCCAAAAGTATTCTAGTAGTGAAATGACAATTAAACCACTGAGCTATGATAGCTCAAATCAATCCAAGAGCATCCCAATAGATTGACCAAACATCTACCAATGATCTGACATCAAACATCATCACACGAGAAGCATGTATGACCTCCAAGCAATAAAGAAAATCACTACACATACATGTATATAGGAGATAATTGTTGTATTTAGCAAAGACCAAAGGCGTATGAGCTTCAAATCTGCCCTTCTGAAAGCTCTAGTTTTATCCTAAATTTTGTGTACTCTTCTCCTTCCCTCCAAAATATGGTTTCTTGCATACAAAATCTTCTGAAGCAACATTGAGGAGTGGTTTTGATACCATTTGTTGAAATCAAATAATCTCTATCTACAACACTCTCTACCCTGCTACAAGCAATCTCCCTCTTTAGTACTATACTATAAGATATCTTCCTCTTTAACAGTCTATACTACAAGCAATTAAGTGATAATGGAGGTATCTTTATTTTTTTAATCTCTTATTATTTTTCATAGTCGTTGTTTAATCCTTAAGCATCAATTGAGAGAGAGAGAGAGAGAGAGAGAGAGAGAGAGAGAGAGAGAGAGAGAGAGAGAGAGAGAGAGAGAGAGAGAGAGAGAGAGAGAGAGGATTGTGTGAGATGAACTAAGAAAATAAGTGATAGAGTGATAGAGAGTAATTAGGGCAGAAGATAAGATGATGTTATTGTTCTTCACTAGCCAAGCTTCTATATAAATGTGCTTAAATATCTTTGATTAAGTCTTGTTTTGTGTGTGTGTGTGTGTGTGTGAGAGAGAGAGAGAGAGAGAGAGAGAGAGAGAGAGAGAGAGAGAGAGAGAGAGAGAGAGAGAGAGAGAGAATATTTTGGATAGAACACAAGATAAGATTTGATGCTAATTAGAGGTAGATTAAAAGCTAAGATTACAGGCTAATTAGGGGTTGATTAGGGTCTATTATGATTGAAATCAAGAGAAAGAGACAAGACCCAATTGGGTAAAAAAGAACACAGATATAGTGAATCAAAGGGTTGTAATTGTGTAATTTGAATATTAATCCAAGTTAAAATTGGCATATATTTTCCTTTGTAGAATGTGGGTGCAGGACGTACCAAGAGAAAGAGACATATTCACTTTCAATTGGAGAACGAATATGCACCAATGTTCAAAAGAACTATGGAAAGGGATGATGCAATAAGATACACGAGATGTAACAAGAAAGAAATGCAGGGAAAAAAATGTTGACCTTTGGGTTGATGGTTGCATTTACCCACCTGATCCACTCACTCAAAGGCCACCACAATTTGAAGGGCTTACATCATAGGATAATTGAGAAGCTAGTATATGAATATATATGCTTTGCATATATTAAGATGTAGCCTGTGTCATCAGAAGCTGATGCTACATGGAAGAAGGTAGAACAAGTCCTCTTTGAAGTTGGATTGCACGAGGGCCAAGTAGAAATAAAAAAGGATGAGAAAAAATCGGGCAAGAGTGGAAATATCCCTTGTAAAGCATGCTTTGGTGGACCCAAGGCTAGGAAGTTTATATCTCCACCTCGAGATGAGGAAGGCAATATACTTGTAAAACAACCAAAGAAGTATGAAGCATGGAAAAAGTTGCACCTTGCTGTTTTGGATTGGAGCAATGGGGGATGAACGAGGATTGAGAAGGTAGAAGTGTGGATACACCTAGATAGATTAGTAGTTCTCTTACAAAAGTTGAGGTTTAGAGATGGTGATGCCAATACATTTAAAGAGACAGTTGCTAAATTTCATAAGTCCATGGTGGAGGCATGGACTTCAAACAACATAACACACTACATGGTCAGTATTGTCACCTCTACAAAAAAAATCATCATTTTGAATTAGTTTATGTTTTCTAATATCTCTTCTTGTGTGTCATATACTTGAAGCACACTGTCCATACTTTGCAGATCAAGGAAGTTTGGCAATATGGTCAACTCAAGGCATGGAATGATCTAACAAGCAAGCTCGATGTGCTTTTCAAAAGGCAACTGATCATGGAGGTGGCATCAATGATTCCAATTCTATGATGCAATTATTCCAATGGTGGTATAGGAGATTAGAGATACGATATGAGAAAAAAAGAAGAAGTCCAAAACCTCTCAAGCAGAATTTATAAGTAGGACAATATATGAAGTGAGAAAAGCAAGATATGAAAACAACACAGCTAGGCAATGCCATGCAAAATGGTTGGCAACCTAAGGGAGAGATGGCAAGAAATGGAGACCTAGATAAAGATAACAATTTTGATGCATTTAGAGTCCATGAGAGAGTACATGTACAAAGGATATGATACTTCAATACTCCTATCTTTAACGTGAGATGTCTTACAAATTTTGTTTAAAATTTCAAAGGTTTATCACTATGTTTTTCAAAGTTGATTTCGAATTATGCTATTTAATTATGAAAAGTCGATTTCGAAATCCTATGACAAAGATATGAAAATTCCAAACCTTGGAACATTCACTAGCATAGAGAGAGAGGGGCATGAGGGGGGTGGCAAGAGACAGAGAGTGGTAGAGATGGGGTGGAGAAATGAAATGAAATGATAATTTTCAAGTTCATTTACACCACAATAAGTTTAAAAGTTTCATATTTAAGTCAAGTCTCTCCTTTCATTTTTTCCCATTACTCTTCACTCTACCCTCCACCTTTCTATTCTTCATCATTACAACCATGGCACATCCCAAGCTTCCTATCAAGAAGGCACTTGCAAGAGCAAGAGCTCAAAAATCTTCTGAATCTAGTGAGCATACTGTGAGTGAAAAGGTCCCTTGGGGGCCGACAACGGTGGCCCTATTGCAGCTAAAAATGGTGGCACTATTGTGGCCAACAATGGTGGCCCTAGTGTGGTCAATAATGATGGTTTAACATTGTCCAGAAATGGTGGTCCATGTGCTCCAGTTGCTCTACTTCCCACTACTGCTCTAGCTGGTAATACACGTCCTCCAACACATAAGGAGCGAAGATGGAGACAAGGCATAGCTGCGCTACATGAGATAAGGAAATTCTAGAAGAGTGTCAACTTGATTATTCCTAAGGCACCATTCTCTAGGTTGGTGCGAGAAATAGTACAAGATCTGCAGTCACAAAATCATCACAAGTTCTTTTCCAGGCAAGGAATGTTGGGCGATGGTCACAAGCCAAGCCTTGCTTACTCTCCAAGAAGCAACTGAAAGCTACTTGATTGATCTAATGAGTGATTGCCAACTTTTAGCAATTCATGCCCGACGTATCACTATTAAGCCGATAGATTTGGTTCTTCTTCGTAGGATCCACAGCAGCAAGGATGCATTTAATCTTAATGTCAACAATATGCTTTGAGAAGCTATGTCCTTGTAATTGGATCTATGTTTTTACCCCACGTTTTGTTGTAGATTGTAAGGAGCTTAGTTTTGGGTTATCTTTCAAGTATTTGATAGCAGTGGCTTGCAAAAGGGAACTAAATTTTGCCTAGCTCTAGGTGTACTTGGTGCGATGCACTATCTATCGTGTATTTCATGGTTTCGTAATGCTAAATCCGATAAATGATATTCTATTTTGACCATGATTTGCATTGTGCGAATTTTCAAGTTTCCAATTTTGTAAGTAGTTTCGTTGAGGATAAATTCAATGCGCAATCATGCAAACATCAGTGAATAGTTGTACATGGGCTGATACACTATATCTTTACTATATTTAGTGGTTTGGCAATACTATATCCGATAGATGATATTCCATTTTACCCATGATTTATTTTTTGTGAAATTTTGAAGTTTCCAATGTTTCACATAGTTTGGTTGACAACATATTTAATATGCGGTTGCGCTCAATGAGGTATAATCCACTTAATGCATTTTCAAAAAAAGATTGAACCATCAATTTTATAAATCAAAATCTGGTGAAACTTCACCCACATGCTGGGCATCATAAAAACTCATGGATATTAAAAAATTGGCCCCATCACAAGCCTCTGGGACACTTGTCTAGAGGCTCACGCCTGGGGCCCTGAATCTGGGGATTTAGGGCCCTAGACACAGCCTCCAGTCAGGTGTCCCAGAGGCTTCTGATGGGGCCAATTTTTTTTTGGGTGATTGATGTGTCCTAGAGGAGTCCATAGGTAAAATTTCACTTCAATTGGATCACTAGTCATATTTTTCCAAAGCTTGGATACATTAATTCAAGTTTAAGGGTTTTTAAAAAGTTGGCTATAAGTTTAAAGTTTCACCTCAGTTTACACATTTCACTTTTGAGTTTTGAGTTTTCTCTCTTGGAAGACGTGGCATGCACCAAGTAAGCAGCCAGAAGATAGCCTCCTAGAAATTCCATGCATAGGCCACCTCCCCTAGCTCCACCACCACCACCATGCCAGCATTGCAAGTGTCGATGGAGGCTAGACACATTAGCTCTTTGCGATATCCGCCCATTACCAGAAGACCATGCACCTCCTGATACCAAAGGCTCCATTCTAGAAGCTGGTGTGGGAGATTATGGACGGCATACTGATTAAGAACAATAAGAGGCACTTCCTAGATGGATCATACTTGCAACAACCCGATTACTGGACTACCCAAGCCCTCCTTGCACTACAAGAATCTGCCAAAGCTTGCCTCATCGACTTGTTTAGAGACTCGGTCTATGCAGTAGTGCATGCAAGGAGGGTCATCGTCACCGATAGGGATCTATGGATAGTGAGGTTCTTTCGGCGATGGAAGAATAGTCCTTGCAGAGATCAACAATGATAGGGGTATACTAAAACATAGATGGAATGTAGCTTTTGAGGAGATTTTAACACCATATTGGGGAATATGGGAATTTCCCATAAGTTTGGGACACGTGGTCAAATCTTTGGATTTTTCATAACTTGAACACTATAACTCCAAATTGAGAGCTCTATAGCTCAATAGATTCTATTTTTCAAGTGCTTTTCAATGATAGGTCACATCATATGGTTTTGAGAAACTTATGGGCATGTTATCCGGGTGCCACCTTTTTAGTATTCAAAAATGGGAATTGGGAGATTCCCAAACTCACTAATATTGTATTTTTTGTAAAACCCTGGTTGTAATGGATCCCATGGAAACTGTCATGAATATGAATACAACTTTTTTAGCATGCCTTATTTTTGTTTAGTCACTTGTTACTTGTTTTATTTATGTCTTTGAGTTATCATGAATGAATACATGTTGTGAACGAATTCGATAAAGCACTATATATTACATTTAGAGTATGAATCATGTTGTGTATAAATTCGAAAAATAAACATAACATTCAAGTAAAAAACAATAATAAAAGACACATATCACAAATCACATTGCATGTGAATCTAACAAACATTGGTTTTCATTACTTCAAGAGAATATTACAAAGTGCATTACATTGGTGAAGAGATATCATTAGGCAAGAAGTACATCTACTCTCTCCTAGGCTTCTTCGAGCTACATTGCCCATGGTCTATTCTTGATCATAGGCAACGATACATTTTGCCCTAGTAGTTCCTGGCCTAATGACATTGGGGTCTTGAACACCAGCAACCATGCCACCACGGGCCACCATGGAAAAAAATGGCCTAGAACTAGTACTAGTGAATAAGTAGAGCAGCTTTGAACGTCGAAGCAACACTACTTTCTCCAAGATAGAGTTGGTTGGGATGGTCTTGAAGGGCCCAATATTCATTAGTACCCTCAACTTTAGAAAGTCCTCATCAAAAGCCAGAGAGCATGTCTTATGAAATACAATAATGTCACTGATAAGCTCATCAATATACTCCTTTAATGCCGACTCCTGCATCCTTCCTTGGCTACCAAATTAGCCACCTTGCCTAGATGAAAACTCATCTATATAGATAATGTCTTGCATCACACAAGTTCAGTGTCATACTCACTATGCATGGAGTGTGCGCTAAAGATATATACATCGGATTTACTTGTAACTTCACTAGTAGGGCCTCTAGGGCATCAAAACCCTTTGTGTCAAATTTTTTTGGGATTAGGCCCCCAGAGCAACCTTGGCCGGAGGCTCGTGTCTTGCAGATTCAGGCCCCAGATGTCGAATACAGATTTAGGCCCCCAAATGCGAGCCTTCGGCCAGGGTTGCTTTGGGGGTCCGCGATCTTGATAAAAATTGACACAGAGGTCCTGATGCCCTAGACGCACTACTGGTGAAGTTGCGTGTGAAATCGAGAATATTACCTTCTATGCAACATCTATCTGCTACTTTAATGGAGCATCTAGGTATGCTCCTGTAAACTGGGCCACCCTTGTCTCTCTCCTGGGAAGGTATTGTGTAGTCGGGTTGAGGACCATAAAGGATTTCTTACAACTGCTTAAACTCCTCATCAGAGGTCTCATACTGTGGCACCACATCCTCAATTTGCTCTTGGATGCTCACAATGGCAGAGATATCATCGACGCTCATGCCATCATAACATGTGTTGGGGCATCATGTATATCAAAATCTATAAAATCATCAAGTGCATCACACACCATGATACAATATAGTTCTTATAATCTTAGCTCCGAAATCTCTAATACATCCTACATGAGTAGATATTCCATCCCCTTGATGGTGGGACAGCATGGAGAGAAGTGAGGGGTGGATCATCGCTCATTGCTATCTCATCAAGCAAGGAGGTGGGTGCACAATGGCTAAGATCTGTGTTGCCTCTATGCTTGGATCAAGAGAAATCTCCTGAAGCTCCCTCTTGAAATACTCTAGATATGGCCGAAAGGGTGCATCGATGTCTTCGTCCACTGTCCTCTTGCACCTAGTGCACAAAACATGTATGGAAAAGGCTACATCACATTCGATGAGATCCATTGTGGCATGGTCATGGGATGAGGTGGGCACTACTCTAGTGTGGAGATGTTACCCTACATGCACCAGTGCTCGATTTATCACCTTTGCATGGCTCGATCCGGCACTTATGTTGAGACTTCAAGCTCGTGTGTGTGACCAACAGAGTCTTAGCTGTGTCCAGCTGTATCAACAAGAGTGGGACATCATATAAGTCGACGAATTTAGGCTGTGTGTGAATGGTCTTACAAACCTTAGAGTGTTCACTTTAGTTATATGGGTTATGGAATATGAAGAAAATGAGGAGAGCATACGGTTCCTCTCTGTTGCTCTAACCCTTCTCTTTGTCTCTATCTCTCAACGTGGTATCGGAGCCATGCTAGGTGGGTTCTCTGGAGCAAGAGGATGTGAAGAAGACCTGAAGAACTTGAAGGCTAGTATATCTGAGAAGAGAAGCAGCTGCCATTGCTTTTGAAAGGTAGGAATTGGTTCATTGTGGTTCCCATTTGCTCAAGTGTTGGTCATGACTTGTTGGGGAGTCTTCTAAGGCTTGTTTAAGCACCATAGTGCTGGTCACAACCACCATATGCATTTGATTTGTGGAGAAGAAGCTCAGGACCTGTTCATGCCAGTTGCTCCTGCTAGACATATTTGAATGTTGAATGAAAAATCATCATGTGGAGCACTTGTCAGGTGGCATAAAGCTCGAATGCACACCTTAGAAGGTACTTGAAGGTTGTTCTATGCTATTACCTTTGTGGGAGCTCATCTATGAGCTGTAACACTGAATTGAAAACCTAGAAACAATCTTGAATTACTGTATACAGGGTATATACATCATATGCTTTACATTGGAAAGGGTTTGGAGCTCCTGGACATGTCTCGAAGACTTCATTAGAGCATGGGTATGCTTTGGGAGACATGTACATTGGTTGTCGTGCTTATGGGGTTGAAGTTTGTTGACAAAAAAACTCAGATCTAGAAGCATTTACTTGGTTGGAAAACTGTCATGAATTTGTGGACAGCAAGACATGACTAAATGAACTAACTAATTGTACTACTAATCAACTCAATTATTATAGCACACATGGATGATGCCACCTAGGTCTACAACTATCTAGATAGAGTCGATATCAATTGGATGATGCCATCTAGGTCTACAACTATCAAGATAGAGTCGGTATCAATGTTGAGCTCAATTATTATAGCACACATGGATGATGCCATCTAGGTCTACAACTATCTAGATAGAGTCAGTGTCATTGTCGAACTCCCAAGCTTGAATCTCAACACTCCCACTCAAGCTCAAGCTAGCTGTTGCACTCCAAGTATCACTCTAAAGTGAACAAAATTATCTCTACCAAGTGATTTGGTACAAATGTCAACTACCTAGTCTTCTGTCTTCACATGGAGTAGATCAATCTGTCTTGCAGGAACCATTTACCTGATGATAATGAACCTCTATATGCTTGGATCTAGCATGATAGACTAGGTTGCTAGCAAATAGCACATTACACATATTGTCATAATACAATGTGATTTTCTTGTCCAGCTTTATACCTGGGTCATATAGTAGTTTCATAAGCCCAACTACTTCACAAGCTACTAAGGCTACACCTCTGTATTTTTCCTCTATGCTAGAGAGAGCAACATTCGAATGCTTTTTACTACTCCAATAGTTGATCATACTACTATTGCTCAGGTTGAAAGTATAACCATTGGTTGACCTTTTTTCATAGGCACAACTAGCCCAATTGACATGTATAACCTGTCAAGTCAAGTGACTTCCCATGCTAATAAAATAGCCCATAATCAACAATACCTTTAATGTACCACACAATCCTCCTGATTGCATCCAAATGTGGCTTACGAGGCTTTTGCATGAACTGGCTAATCAATGCCATTGAGTAATTGAGGTCAAGATGGGTGATAGTGAGATAAATCAAGCTACCTACCTACATAGTGACATTCTCTATTTCACTTCCAACATCAACTACAAGTTTGACATTTTGATCCAATGGTATTTCTATGGGCTTACACTCCATCATCCCATATTTTAGCAACATATCTTGAGCATACTATTTTTGTAGCAACCATATACCTTGAGGTGTAGACTCAAATTCAATCCTAAGGAAATATTTTAGCTCTCCCAAATACTTTACCTTAAACTTAGCTTGTAACATGGTTTTAATTTCAGTAATTCCATGGTCACCATCTCTAGTTATGATCAAGTCATCCACATAAATCACCAAGAATATATATCCATTCTATATCTTATTTGTACAAAGATGAGGGTATGCATGAACCATTTGAAAACCAAGCTACTATAAATACATACTAACACAATCATTCCATGCTCTCAGTGCCTATTTCAGTTCTCCATACAATGCCTTTTTCAAACTACAACATGCTTCAAATAAAAAGGGTGTACATAACCTCCGACTGTTCCATATACACCTCTTTAATAAAATCTCCATTCAAAAATGTATTCTTGATGTCCAACTACCAAAGCTTCCATCCCTTATGTAATGTGCCTACCTATCGGCTATCCAGGCACATTTTTAGCGCCATCGAGAGACGAGTCTAAGCGATGCCGCCCAACACTCCCATGGAATGTTACGAGGTTTGTCACCTAGGGTTTCTCAAGTCCGCCTCAAAATGGAACATTCGTGGCCGAATCCACTAGGATCGACCTGAAACTTGAGTCCCTAGTGGTCAAAGACTCCTAACAACATTCTAGCATCGAGTCCTAAACATCCTACTTTATGGATTGATACCCAAGCCAAAGCAAATCCGTGCTGCACTTGGTTCAAGGAGAATGGGAAACGAGAGGGATGCGCTGATCAACCTCTCTACCCATAGGGCATAGTCCCATTCTAGTCCTCTAAAATGGCATGAATTAGGATTATAACCTTACAATTTCTAAGGGTCGGGGTCGGTAAAACCTTGTGAGAAGCCTCCCAGTTCTCTAGGACCACCCTACCGTAGGATAGACCTGTCGGGGGTTCCACCCACCCGCTTCCCTCAATAGGCATTCTTTAGTTATCCAATTAGGTCCTATCATATTTTATGTGTGATATTTAAAATCAGCTTCATTAATTAAGCCTTTTGACAAACAAGGTTTGTTCGGGTAACTTATGGCACATACATGAATACAAAGCAAGCAATCCTTTTGACAAACAAGTTTCTTAACTTATTTCCCAGTTAATATTTGTCTCGTGTCCATACATGAGAAATTATGTGTCCCTTTTGTCCAACAGAAGTACCCGGTCCAAATCACATGGCACCATAATTTCCATCCATTATCTACAATAGGATCTTCCAACACCTGAGACGTTGGGCTCACGACAGTCTTCAACTCTGTTCCAAACTAAGCAAGGGGTGTTCAGAGCTTCACTGACCCCAAGCTACCTAGGAGTGAGACACAACTTCCGTGGTTGGCCTTTTCATCACTCGACATTCGACCTGTGAATTGAGCAGTGCCCTCTCAGGTTGAAACATGGCATGACCTTGGAGATGATCCACATGTGCAAAATATCCTCCCTTGATTAATCCAATTAAGAATTAAGCACAATCAAGGTGATCAAACTAATATCATCTTCCAAGAAAACATTCATTTATTTCCCATGGAAACTTGTCATCACTAACCCCTGCCATGCATTTACCATCAAACACAAGCACTTGGAATAATAATACGAATCACACCCCAACAATCAGTTTAATGCAAAAGCATTGAGGATGTTGTTTGATCAATCAATGAAAACAATGGTAACCTTTTCCAAACATTGCAGGACTAGTAGTGATAACCTTTCCAACATCGCATATTTGTTCTCCCCCTTGGGATCAGGAGTAGTTCTATGTAAGATTTACTTAACACACCCTTCTTTTGGCTAAGGCATATATTACAGTTTCAAACACTGTACAAGACATAAGTTCTATTAACCACTTACATTGATCGATAACCCAGTCGTCTTTCCGATAAGTACAAAAGCATTGGTCTTTCCCTTGACTCGGGCTTTCCTAAACCCCCACGCCGCACCCCCTTTGAGGCCTGGAGTTGTTGTTTGTAGCTAGCCCAATCCTCAGATAGGATTGATAAACATAATTGCTATCGGATGGATCTCAAGGCATGGTAGTTTTAATCCCAATGATTTTTGTTTGTACTAGCTATGCATAACTTCAAGATCCCAATGAACTAATAGCTCATGATATTAGCAAGACTTTAAGGCAAGATCAACTTGTGTATCATCAATGTATATTTCATATAATTTTTCCCATGCATGCACCGTCTATAAGCATAGCCCTTAAGTAGCCATATATGCTATTTATGCTACATATGATTTTTATCGCATAGCACTAGGATGCAATGATTGTATTTGGATACAAGGGTATGTGCGAACCTCAATGTGACATACGCATAAATCTACTTAAGGTCGTCTATGGTTACATAAAGAATTATCCTAAACTCCCCTACGGGTTCATGAACTATTGAAAAAGAATTTTGGGTTACTTATTAAAATGAACTCATGCGCATGCCAAGGTGGTATAACCTATGTCTCAATGAATAATGGAGATGGCAATTAGTACCTGGATATTCAAATATGAATTATCCATACTCGATGTTGTATTTGTATTTGCAGAAATGACTTGGTCAGTGGCTCCATTGTTGGATGCGTGTCTGCTTCCATTTTGGGGCCATACTCTCAGATTATAAATCTCCCTCTCTCTTTCTCTCGTCAGAGAGATGGTGTGCTGGGGTGACTCTTCTTGATTGCGATGGGGGTTAAACTTGCGGGGAGATGGGGAGAAGAGCAACGCGTGTGGTCACTCTCTAAGGAGGGGAAGGGAAGGAGACCCCGTGGATTAATCTTTCTTTCACTCTCTCACCCTCTCTGTAATCCTCTTTCTCTCTCTCTCTCCCTCCCTCTCTCTCACCCTCTCTATCGCTCTCACTCACTCACTCACTCACTCACTCACTCACTCACTCACTATCACACACACACACACACACACACACACACACACACACACTCTCTCTCTCTCTCTCTCTCTCTCTCTCTCTCTCTCTCTCTCTCAGTCCTGCAATAGGGGGAGGAATATAAGGCGGTCCCTCTCTCTCTTAAGGGGAGGGGGTTTTTAATAAGCGTTGGGGGGTGATGGGGCCCTTCTCTCCACCTAGGCAGCAAGTGTGGCTGCCGCCATGCAGTCTTTCTTGTGGGGGGGAGTGATCGGCCTGTGGCCTCGGCATCATTGTCGTTAATTCCCACTTTTGCTTCATCATCATTGCCTTCCTCTCCACTCCATCCTCGCGATTATTGATGGCTCCCCTTGACGTCATTCTCTTCCTTTCCCCCCTGTCATGTTGTCAACTTCCTCCTCTCTCGTCATCAACGATCTTCCTCCCCTCCACATCATCTACTGACGGCTTCGTCTTCTCCTTCGTCCTTTCCCTTTCCCCCCTGTTAGTGAGGACAGGGGGGAGGGGATAATTTTTTTAATACTAATGTTAGTTATTAAGGGGGGAGGGAGGTTGTTCCCATGCAGAATCAGGGGGGCATTACATCCTCTCCCCCTTAGAGAACTTGAGATGTCCTCATCTCGAAAGAAACTGGGGAAGACAAGCATTAATGGGGCTTAGGGCCTATGGGTTAAGATCCACCATGCATTTGCTGCACTACTCATAATGACTCAAGTAGTGAAACTCATATTATTGAAATTAGTCGTAGGTACAAGAGTAGGATTTATTTCAATACAAGTTGTATTACATGTTGATAAAATTTTCTAATCATCCTGAAAAGGTGTAGTGGGTTCTAAGTCTTTGTCTTCATCTCATTCCTCTATATATCCATAGACTGGACCTGTATAGCTTTGTTTCCTTGGGGGCTTGATGTCTTCTGGACTTAAGTCAAGGTAGTCTGCTTGGACATGCCCTAGCTCATTGTAGTGGAAGCATTGATGCTAGGGATATCTCCTACGGATGTGCCTTATCTCTCCACACATTGTCGAAGGGATTTTTGTCGAAAGGTCATATCCATCGAGGATCATAGATAGAAGGAAGTAGAGATATGAGATGGAAGAGAAGAAAAAGAATAGATAAGAGGTAAACACGACAAAGACAAAGCACAATGAATCGAATCAATATGTATTGATAGAACCTAGAATCCCTTGTCTAGTACTACTGAGAAGCACTCTCCAAGTATTAGATCTCTTGGAGCTCCCTCATAGACCAAAAATGTGGATCAAAATAATAGCCTCCTCTCTGCTACCTGGAACCCAAATCTGATGGCTCCACTGGCTTTGAAAGGGGGATAAAAAACCAAGACACCTGTCTAGAATCTCCCAGTTTACTCCTTCTTCTTCTTTCAGTTCAAAGTGTTGTTTTCAGCTTGTCCACTGTGATTACGATGCATACGATTTCGCCAATAATTGGTTGAAAAAGCAACTTGTTTTTTGCATGCCACCCTAATCTAGAAGTTTTCCTAGTTTTTTTGAATATTTACAATAAATAATATCCAAAATTTCAAAAATAGGCTGAAATTGTCTAAAAATCTAGTGTTTTTGGACCATCCATGCCACTCACACTAGCACTAATGACTCAGATGTCATTGACTCTCTTGATCAATAAGAAAGTCAGATGATGATGCACTCCAGAGTTTTTCACACCATGTCTGCATAGTGGCACGACATCCACCCCCTCTGAATGTGCACATCCTCTGGTATGTGGCAAAATCCTAGTTGTCAACAGATTTTGAGTCCTCATTCTCTGTAACCATATCCTTTGTTTCTTCATTTTTTGTATCTTCCTGGCTACCCCCTGTATCATGGCCACTATTTTCTTCCAATTTGGCAACTCAAAGGCATTAGATTCTCGCCTCTTGAATAATTTGATTCTTTTCCCTGCTACCAAAAGTTTATGGCTGTCCCATCCAGCTCATTTAATGCATAAATAGCATTATCAAACACATGTCTTATCACATATGGTCCAAATCATCTTTTGGAAACTTTATGCATGGCACTATGTTGCTTGTCTAAATTGCTATCATAAACCAATACACAATCCCCATCTTGTATGGTTCTTGGCATCAATCTATGTCTTTTGTCAAACCGTTTCTTGTTCAGTATCATTGTTGCCCTTAACTTTGCAATTGCTGCCTCTATGTCTTTTGACTTTTTTTCCAACTATCTAATGCATAAGGCCAACAACTCCTCTCGATTCAACTCCTCCTCCCAAGCTCTCTTCTATTAGCATGATAGGCTTTTGACCATATATCAATTCTGTAGGCATATATCCAGTAACAACACTATGAGTTGTTCTGTCAGCCCACAAGGCATAAAGAAGCAATCGTGGCCACTCTTTCACCTTCTCTCCACATGCTTTTGCTAATGCCTTCACAATAGGTGGATGAACTCTTTCACTTTTTCCATTTCCTTCAGGATTATAGGCTGAAGGTAAAGCAAGCTTTATCCCCAACCGTGCAAAGAAATCATGAGCTTCATCTGCATCTAGCTCACCCCTATCTATTGTAATTTTTCCCACACAGCTATACCTACAAAAGATCTCTTCTAAGAGAAAAGTACACACATCATTTGTTGTCTTAGTACATAGAGCTCTCCCTTCCACTTGATTGGTCAAGTCTTCATAGGCAACCACAAGTTATCTCATTTGCCAAAGACCTATAGACATCGTGACTAAATCCACCACCCACTTAAAATGAAGAGACAATGGATATGTGGGCTGCAATCCATCCCGATGTCTCACGGATGAATACATTTGACATGTCGTACATGTTTCCACAAAGTTAGCAACATCCTTATACATACCCTACCACCAATATGTTTCGTTGATATTTGCAAAAGTACCCCAAACATCTCTATGGCCAGTGTTAGATTTCATGGATGCAGGAAAGAGAGCAACACAGAGTGAAGCAACATGCTTCCTCGCTCTATTCTTCTCATTATTCATTCAGCACACACTTAGTGCATATACAACCTAAGGTCATAAAGACAATTCACACTAGAAGTAGAACCAACTTATTTAATGTACCTAACTGATCTAGCCAGACTAGCTGTGCCCAGCTCATGTTGATCAAACACACATGAATGAGCTTGATATTCTAACACTCCCCCTCAAGCTCAAGACAGCATATGTACTCCAAGCAGTTGTCTAAAACCACAGAACTTATCTTTACCCAAGGACTTGGTAAAGATATCCGCTACCTGTTCATCAGTCTTTACATGCATAAGATCAACTCGTTCTGCAAGAACCATCTCTCTGATGAAATGGTAGTGTACCTCTATGTGTTTCCTCCTGGCATGATAGACTGGATTCATAGCCAGGAGTACACTACTCAGATTATCACATAGTAACTTCACTGGAGCATCTACCTGTATGTCCAAATCAGCCATAAGCTTGAGCAGCCATGAAATCTCTCATGTTGCCAATGCAACACCCCTGTACTCTACCTCAATACTCGACAAAGCAACCGTAGGCTGCTTCTTGCTGCTCCAGCTAATCATGCCGCTACCAAATCCAAATGCATATCCACTTGTAGATCTACGATCATATGAGCAACCTGCCCAATCTGCATCTGTGTATCCAGTCAATATCAAGGGCTTATCTCTGACATAGAATATCCCATACTCTACAGTGGACTTAACATATTTCATAATGCGTCTATCTGCATCCAAGTGCGGCTTTCTAGGCTTCTACATAAACTGGCTTATGAGCCCTACAGCATAGCTCAAGTCAGGCCTAGTGATGTTCAAGTAAATCAAGCTGCCAACCATCTGCCTGCACATAGTCACATCCTCTACTTCAGCCCCAGTGTTCATGTCTAGCTTGACATTTTGATCAAGAGGTGTATCCAGGGGTTTGCATTCAGCCATGCCATACTTCTTCAACATCTCTATGGCATAGTGCTTCTGCATCAGCCATAACCCATTGTCAGCTGGAATTACCTCAATGCCCAAGAAATACTTCAGTTCTCCCAGGTCTTTCATGTCAAATTCAGATTTCAGCATCTTCATTACATGCTGTATACCCAAGTCATCATCACTAGTGATTATCAAATCATCAACATATATGACCAGCACTACTAAACCTGTGATCAGCCCTGCCAATAGCAAAACCCAATCTTTGCAAGTAGTTACTGATCCTAGCATGCCAAGCTCTTGGAGCCTGCTTCAGCCCGTACAATGCCTTTTTCAGCCTGCATACATAATGCTAAAAATTAGGGTGAACATACCCTTCCGGCTGAACCATATAGACATCCTCTGCTAGGTCACCGTTAAGAAATGCATTCTTAACGTCCATCTGCTGCAATTTCCAGCCTTTAGCAGCAGCCAAGGCAATCATAGTGCGTATGGTTGCCATCTTGGCAATATGGCTGAATGTTTCCTCATAATCAAGTCCATATTGTTGGGCATACCCCTTTGCGACTAGCCTGGCTTTGTATCTCTCCACACTACCATCTGACTTGCATTTGATTTTCTAGACCCATTTGCAGCCAATGGTCTTTTTCCCTTCAGGCAGTGGTACTAAATCCCATGTTTTATTTTCAGCCAAGGCATTCATTTCTTCATCCATGGCTACACACTAATTCTTATCTTTCACTGCTTCAGCATATGTACTTGGTTCTTTGACCTCCATCACTTTTGTCATGTACGCATAAGGCTTTGCAGAGTAGCCACTATATGTCAACCTGTCAACAGGGTATTTGACCCTCTGCGAGCATCTAAGCTGTGGTGCACTACTCGATTCCCCTCTCTCATGAGGCGGAATATACCTGCTCTGCCTTGTGCCAGGCGTATAGACAGTCGGAATACCAAGTTCGCTGTCGAAAGTATCACCAGACTCATAGCCAGAAGTCATTCTGCCAGGTGTCATCATACCAGATGCATCCTCAATAAATTTCTCTTTTCCTTTGCTGTCCAAGACATCATGTCTCCCCCTCACTGACATACTGGTGTCAGTGGACGGCGAGCTCCTCAATCTCCCTGTCCATGGGGATACTGTCTGACTACGAGGTCCTGTCATAACAGTGCTCTGCTATAAATCAATTGTAGAGGCATGAGTGGAAGGCATATCCGCTGGCACTGCAACTAGTGATACATACCAAGAACCCATCTCATCAAAGAGAACATCCCTGCTCACCAAAGTCTCCCTGGTAGAGGGATCATAGCATTTGTATGCCTTCTTCTCATGCGAATATCCAATGAAAACACACTGATGTGCTTTGGGATCCAACTTCTTCCTTTTCTCATCTAGAATATGCACATAAGCAAGACAGCCAAAGACTTTCATGTGACTTACATCCGGCTTATAGCCATACAACTTCTCAAACGGTGTCATCTCATGAATACCTGCAGTGGGAGTCCTGTTCAAAATGTATACGGCTGTCATAACAGCCTCTGCCCAATAGTAAAGTGGCATTTGCTTTTCATTCATCATAGCCCTAGCAGCTTCCATCAGAACCCTATTCTTCCTTTCAGTTACTCCATTTTGCTGCGGAGTGTAGCTGCAGGTGAGTTGCCTACGAATGCCATTTTCAGCCAAGAAATCATCAAATTCATTTGATACATACTCCCCACCACTATTAGATCTCAAGCAAGAGATGTAGATTCAAACTCCTTCTCAACCTGTGCTTTAAATTGCTGAAAAACAGCAAAGACCTCATCTTTTGTTTTCAAGATGTAAAGCCAGGTATAGTGACTGTAGTTGTCAATGAAGGATACATAATATCTGGAACCTCCCATAGATACATTATGAGATGGCCCCCAAACATCAGAGTGCACTAACTGCAATGGACGTGTACTCTGTTGTACATGCCTGACAAATGGCAATCGTGACTGCAAGCCTCACATACATGACCAATATCTGAATATTGGAACTTCGGTAAACCTGTAACTAGCTGTTTCTTTTGCATAATTTACAGCCTTTGCACATTGACATGCCCCACTCTCTTGTGCCATATTTCCAAATCCCTAACAGTGCCAGAACCATGGGCAAACATAGCTGAATTCAGCTCTGGCAAAGAAGCATCAAGAGTAAACATTCTGCCATTCATGTGAACCACGAGCTATCAACTTGTAGCCATTGCCAAACTCTTCAATAAAAAAGCCATGCTTATTGAATCTAACCTGCAAGTTCTACTCCGTCATCTGACCAACAGATAACAAGTTCTTCGTAATTGAAGGGACATGCAATACATCATGCAAATTTTTCTTTCTGCCATTATGGACCACAAGAGGCACTTTGCCTTTATGCTCAATGCTATGCTGCGTGTCATCACCTGTGCATACATAGCCATGCTTTTCAGCCACCATATCCGTGAACCAATCACCGTAAGGGGTCATGTGATTCGACGCCCTCGAGTCAATGTACCACACTGCATCATCAGATGATTTTTCAGCAGCCTTATCTTTGACATACTGCATGGCAAACAGTCTATCACTAGAGTCATCTGCTTGACTGGACGTAGCATAATGTCCATGCTGCTTGCCCTTTTGGTTTCCCTGCTTCTTCCAGCAGTCCTTTGCAATATGCCCATACTTTCCGCAGTAGTGACAATCCTTATCTTTATTTGGATTGTCTGACTGACGCTGCTGCTGCCATGAGCCTCTGCCACGGGAGTTAGATCTCCCCCTGCCTCAAAAGTTTCCACCACCTCTTGCATTTGATGACTGCTGATTGCTATTACTATAGGATGCATTCTGCTGGCCTCCTCTGCCAAATCCATAGCCTCTACCACGGCTACCACGACCACGCTGATTCGAGTAAAAAATTGCATCCTTATTCTTTGAACTGCTTGACCCTGTAGCTAAGCCAAGCTTCACCTCTTCATGAATCAATAGTGCAACCAGCTCATTAAAGTCAGGCATCTCAGCCCGCACAGACACTGAAGTGTCAAAAGACTTGTACTCAGGACCCAAGCCATTTAAGGTCACTGCAACCATATCCTCATCTTCAACCTGTGAGCCAACAGATGCCAGCTGATCTGCTATGGTCTTAACCTCTGTGACATAATCTTGTATGAACATCATATTGGGGAATATGGGAATTTCCTATAAGTTTGGGACACGTGGTCAAATCTTTGGATTTGTCATAACTTGAACACTATAACTCCAAATTGAGCGCTCTATAGCTCAATAGATTTGATTTTTCAAGCGCTTTCCAATGATAGGTTACATCATATAGTTTTGAGAAACTTATGGGCATGTTATCCAAGTGCCACCTTTTTAGTATTCAAAAAATGGGAATTGGGAGATTCCCAAACTAACTAATATTGCATTTATGGATCTGTTATTCCTCTCCATGTTATTGAATTTCTGCTTTAATTGTATCTTCCCTGCACTTGTGGTTGTGCCATAGTATTTGACCAATATATTCCATGCATCTATTGGGGATTTACAGTTCATAATCTGCATCACCATAGCATCCGAGATACATAATGACAACCAATGTAAAACCCTGCGAGCTCTTTCCGTCCAAGCTTGATGCGCTCGTCTTTGATCAGCTGTAGGATTCCTTTCTGGAACTTCAGGTTCAGCCTCAACACCTATCACTAAGTCCCAGTATCCTTTGCCTATCAGAAAGTTCTCCATACGGAACTTCCATATTGCATAAGTGTTGCTATCAAGCTTTTCTCCCACAATCTGGGTTACGTTATCAGTTCTATCAGCATTTGCCATGTTGTAGACCTTGCCTAACTACCTGCAAACCAAGATCTTCTTAACAGTTCAACTTCAGCCCGGAACTGTTTATGACAAATTTTTGCAATTAATTGCAGTAAAAAACCAGGGTATTTCAGCCCACTGACAGTCCAAAGCAGCTCACACCAAGTGGCTTAACCTGTGAGTAAAGCAGTCAGTGCAAATACTATGTATTCACTTCGGTTTGAACTCCTGCAACCTCACTGCCAGGGTACATATATGCAGTCTGAAAACTGTAATTCTGTGAGTGACCAACAGTGATTTCAAGCCCAAAACTGAGTGATATACATGTCATACATGTCCCAAACCTTCATAGACATCTGCTAGTACATGTAGCAATCCGAGCATAACCAATGGGGCACAAATCACTGCATAGATAGCAGGTATAAGTATCAAGCCTTCTGCTTACAAATTGCAATTAGCAACTTCTCAGTAAACCAAAGTCAATCCAGCTCCAAAACAGCCTCAAATCATGTCAGACATTCACTTTGAAGTGTTAGGTTCAATACATGAGCATTCGGGTAACTATAGGCATCCTCTCTTCATGAATCCAATTCATAGATTGCATTTACTGCTTGCAACCACTGAGACAATGTCACTGCAGTAATCACCAGCCTTAGACTTCAACTTCCATGATCCCTTGATGCTCAGCCCAATCCATAAACCTCCAGCATACATATCCCATGTCATACATATGATAAATCCCATCCAAGTGTTATGTAATGCTTCAATGGAAGCTAATGCTTGTTGCCCACTGTTTTGAGACAGGTTTCCAGCCTTTTTACACTTCCAAATTTGAGTACTTCCTTCAAGAAATTTCAGCTCAAAGTCATGAGAACTGATACATATGTCTTCCAGAGTGCTCCTTGTCTCCAATGAGGTCCATAAATCATATCAGAGAGCTTCAAGCTCCAATCAAGTTCAGATACAAGCTGCCCTATCACTGTTTACAGCTGAACTACTGTTATTTCAGATCTGTAGATCAGATTTGTAGCTCATAACTGAGCATACATCCAAGTGATAGCATGCCAAGACCTTCAACCACCTTCCAAGGTGTATAGGCAAACTGTAGATTACCTGAGGAGCTGCAAATGCCTTGTGTTGCAGGTGAATATGCCTTCAGCCACCACAGCAGGTGCAAACACGCAAACTGGCCAGATCTCTGCTGCTACACATTTTGCTTATTATTATAATGATAATGCACTCACTGGTGCTCAATCAGTCCTTGGAAGACTCCTCAGCAAGCCACAGCTCCTGCTTCAAGCAATGAGACTCCAATGCTCCACAATACATAACTCTGTGAGACCATTGATAAAAAATGACTGTCAGTCCTCTTCCTTTCCAGCTCTTCAGGTCAATCTTCAAGTCTTCTTCTTGAGTGCATTCCACCAGTGAGCCCATTCATGGCTCTGATACCATGTTAGATTTCATGGATGCAGGAAAGAGAGCAACACGGAGTGAAGCAACATGCTTCCTCTCTCTATTCTTCTCATTATTCATCCAGCACACACTTAGTGCATATACAACCTAAGGTCATAAAGACCATTCGCACTAGAAGTAGAACTGACTTATTTAATGTACTTAACTGATCTAGCCAGACTAGCTGTGTCCAGCTCATGTCGGTCAAACACACATGAACGAGCTTGATATTCTAACAGCCAGCCCACAAGCTTTCATGAAATTCTTGCATAACATTTACTTGTGAAGCTCTGTCACCCAAAACTCGTAATGGCATACCATGTTTCTTTTTAGCATGTTTCCATAAGTATCCATCTTTTACAAAAAACCCATAGGCTTTCCTCTTGATCTTCTTAAACTCCTCATCTGACCATTCATCTCTCTTTATTAATGTACTGAGGTATTGACCAATTCTTAGCCACTCTCCTGCATATTTGTCTTCTAGAAACATTTCTATAGAAGATACAAAACATCTAAAGTGTCTTCTCTTTGTTGTCCAAGATTTTGTTAATGATGTGGCAACACCTTGCATTGCTATTCACTCTTACAACATCATTTTTAGTTGCAAGAAAGTCATCTTCTTCCTCCTCATCCATCATCCCATCTTCATTCTCATAGCATGCCCGAGATAACATGTCTGCCAGTGGGTTATCTCTTCCTGCAATATGCTGAAATTCAAGGTTCAAAGATTTGATGTATGCCATCCACTGGAGCATAGCAATGCCCGGGGTAGCACAACTAGTAATCATACCCAATATCAGTAAACAATCAATCTCAATGACTTCATGACCATCCATAAAATACTCTTTATTACATTTAAGGGCTGTCACAATTCCCCATAATTCTATTTTTACCTATGGATATCTTCTTTGTTGCTCAATCAATACTTTAACACCAAATCGAATTGCATATCTTTGCCCTTCCTCATCATCTTGCCCAATTGCCCATCCAATCCTAATTGGGCTTGTATCAATAGTAATAATGATAGGCTTTCCATGTGCATAATCAGCCTTTCTCAATGCAGGAGCAAATTTCAAGAGATGCTTCAAAATTTTCATTACTTTTTGATGTTTTCTTTCCTAGTGAAACCTTTGACCTTTCCTTAGAAGCTAATATAGAGCATCAACTACATGTGCAAAGTGAGGAATCCATATCAAATAGAACACACATGCACCCAAGAATCTACGCACCTCTGATACATTCGTGCACACATCTTGCATTCTATCAATCCCATCTATTTTTGCTGGTGATGGTCTCTACCCATAGGGCCCACACATATGCCCAACAATCAAAACCTCTTCAAATCCAAAGATGGACTTTTGTCCAAAAGGAGTTAAATGCACCTCTTCTAGATGCATCAAAATCCTCTCGCAATCCACAATATGTTTTGCAACAAACTATCTGCACCCATGAGCATCTATCTCTTCATTCTTTTCATCCACTACACACCCTTTGATTGGAACATCATCCAAGAAGGGCATTGCCAACTGTGGTATAAAATCCTTGAGTACTCTATTCATAGCATTTATCATGTGTGCCACTGAGTTTATTGCACCCTGAGGGAGAGTACACATCCGTACTAACCCCAAATGAGTCTTCATGGTTGTGATACCCGAGGTAAAGATCATCCAAAGAATAGATCGCTCTGCTTGCAAAAGCCTCTGCAAATTCATCAACCACATGACCTACACCCACATTTCTTATGGTCACTTTATTGAATGGTTGCATGTCTTGAATAAATATCAAAGCCCCATTCTTTTTGGGTATAGTAAACCAACAATTTGAGTATGAGGTTGAAGAGGGCTCCAAGATCTTCATGCCAATCTTTTCATTTAGCAAATCCATCAGCTTTGGCAAGTAAGCTTTGGGCACTAGAATAGGCCTCAAGTTCCATGGTACCTGTGGCACAGTAAATATTACCATAGGGGAGACAAAATTTGGATCCACACAACGTATTTTAGTTGTGTAACGTATCCCCCCTATTCACTTGTAAGACACGTCTTAGCAACCCATCGGGAAGAGAGTCTAGGAAGCATCGCTCGGCACTCACAAGGAATGTCACGAGGTTTGCGATCTAGGTCTTCCCGAGTCTGCCATGAAGCGAAAGCATTTCGGCCGTTCCCACTTAGGACCGGATCTGAATCAGGGTTTTTCTAATGGTCAAGTTCCTAGAAGGTAGCTAGCGTCGAGCCCCAGACGAACTACTTGTGCAGAAATATCAGGCTTGAAGCGGATTTATACTGCACTTGGTTCAAGGAGAATGGGAAACAAGAGGGATGCGAAGCTCGACCTCTCTGCCCATAAGGCATAGTCCCATTCCATTTCCCAAAAACAACATAAATCAGGACTGTGGCTCTATAGATTCTAGGTCATTGTTACCTCATTGTCAATTCCTTTGAGAAAAGTTCTCGGCCAACCGGGACCACCCTTTCGTAGGACGGACCTAGGGTCGCATCCACCACACTTTCCTCAGGTTGCTTTAGTTATCTAATTATCTATCACATTTAATTTGACAAGCAAAAATAGCTTCCTTAATTAACCAAATTAATCACTGGTTCCTTCACGTAACTTGAGCAGTGACATAGAAAAACAATGTGAAGCAAGTTCCTTTTTCAACATTTGATCTTTATTTATCAGTCTTTGAAATACATCAAATAAACTTGCCCAAAGGCTATTCCAGCAATCCACAGGGATTGCTATTCCAAGTTTCACCCGTTGACTAGTATGCGGGCCTCGAGATCCCATCTCGAGTCACGTCGGTCTCTGTAAAATATTACACGGCGCAACGAACAGAATCTGAGAAAGAGATAGAGAGTACACAACAGATAAGAGGAGAATCAGTAAATTCTTTAACTCCAAACAACTGATACAAAGATGGCTCTGTCCACCCGTGCGCTTCCACTGTGTGAAGCTTAGATGGCGATCTAGACAGAAGATAGGTGAAGAGCTTAAGGCTAGCTGGAACAACAACTCTGACTGGGTGAAAGATGAGTGAGTGATGGCTGCGAAGGGGTTTAGCTTTTATAGCCCGCGAAGGTCGTTAGGTCGGCCTGCTGACCGACCTACCATATGAGCCTCCACCAGTCGGCCAGGGAATATTCCACGGAATATTTCCTTTACCATCGGGGCGGGGGCGCTGCCCCCGGACCCCCGCCAGGGGGGCCGCTGGCCCCCCTGGGACCCCCCAGCCAGGGGCCGCTTCCGCCGCCCCCGGACCCCACAATAGGGGCCCCTTTTAACTCCCTTACCACGCAACTCAATGCAAATGTGCCTCGAGTTGCTACCAGCTTAACCACTCCGTCTAACCCAAAGATTAGACCCACAACAGTCACCTTTTTGCCATCCGGTCACATAGACCTCATCTGATATACAAGTCAGGACTCAACCAATGTCCGGGCTCACATTTGGCTTCTCCTCATAATGGGAGCCTTACAACTTTGAGCACCATGGATCATTGGTAGCACCTAATGAGGGTGGGGCATTGATCATATCTAACACCCCCCCCTCAATGTCCACCCATAGGTGAACTATCTCCTCGGCCCAATGCCGAGTCTCTGAAGATGAACTTGAAGCAGATCCTTCGTAAGTGCTTTGGTGAAGATATCTGCTCCATTCTCCTCTGTTGGACAGTAGACCAATTCCACTATCCTATCCTCCATCAAATCACGTACATAGTGATACTGGATCTCTATATGTTTGGTGCGTGCATGAAACACTGGATTTTTGGCAATGGTGATGTAACTCTGATTGTCACATCTCAGCACAGTTGGTTCTTCATCCTGCACTCCCATATGCCATAGAATCCTTCTCAACCATACAGCCTCACATGCAGCAAAACAAGCTGCCTTGTACTCTGCTTCGGTAGAAGACAATGCCACTGTTGGTTGCTTCTTACTAATCCAAGAGAAAATTCCTGAACCCAAAGAGAAACAATAACCAGAAACTAACTTCCTGGAATCAATGTCTCCTGCCCAATCTGAGTCACAGTTCCCCACAAGAGAAGTTCCGAAACTGTATGTGATACCATAGTCAAGAGTTTTCTTCAAGTATCTGAGCACCTGCATCCCAGCCTTCCAATGACTCTCATGAGGTTTGTTTGAGAACCTGCTCAAAACACCAATAGCAAAACTGATATCTGGTCTGGTGTTACACAAGTAGATCAGACTGCCGACCAACCTCCTATACCTCCCAATGTCTGCTAGTGTTGATGTATCCTCGACGGATAACTTTGCATTCACCTCCATAGGTGTAGCTATCTCCTTGCACTCGGTCATGCCAAATGCCTTCAAGATCTCCCATGCATACTTCTTCTGAGAGATGAAGATATTTCCTGGCTCTTGCCAGACTTCAATCCCCAAACAATAGTGCAGCAAGCCCAAGTCTGTCATTTCAAACTCAGAACTCAAAGCCTTTCGAGTTTGGTTGATCATATCTTCATAGTCACCTGTAATAAGAAGGTCGTCCACATGTAGGACAATCACTACAGACTTTTTACCATCCCTGTAAACATACAAGTTAGCATCTGAGGCACATCTTTTGAAGTTTAGGTTTAAAAAGAACCTATCTATCCGCTGGTACCATGCTCTAGGGGCTTGTTTCAGCCCATACAATGCCTTCTTCAGTTTACACACTTTGTTCTCAGAATGGGGGGCCTCAAACCCTGGTGGTTGAGCCATGTACACCTCCTCCTTGAGGTCACCATTTAAGAACGCTGACTTAACATCCATTTGGTACACTGGCCACTTCTTGTGGGCAGCCACTGCAAGTACCGTGCGAATAGTGGTCATTCTGGCAATTGGGGCAAATGACTCTTGAAAATCAAACCCTTCAACTTGTGAAAATCCTTGGGCAACCAGTCTAGCTTTGTACTTTTCTAAGGTACCATCAGCCTTGTACTTTACCTTCCAGATCCACTTGGTGCCAATAACCTTCCGCTTTGCTGGTCGATCCACTAGCTCCCAAGTGTCATTCTTCATTATGCTGTCATACTCCGCCTGCATAGCAGCCTTCCATGATGGATCTGCAAGTGCTTCTTCTAAGTCAGTTGACTCCTTTACTTCTCTCATAATCTCAACCATCAAGGCCATATTGACTATGTGAGCAGAAGCCCTCCTTTGCTCCTCTATTCTCTGAGACCTCCTTGGTCCGTCTACCTTCTCCTCAACAGATGGAGGCATAGGATTATTGTGGTCATAAAGCTGCTTCACCCAGCGCGGCAATGGCTTTTCCGATAGGGTGATGTCAGGTTGGTGAACTTTTTCTTCATCATCTGAAGATGATGCTTCCTCCTCCTTAAGGATAGGAATAGCTCTCGGGACAGGTTCAAAGTGGACTACTTCTTTGCTTGATGATAAAGTGGAAGAACTTGCCTTCTCCTCCTCCACTGTATGCGGCTCCTCCTTGAACACCACATCACGGCTCGCGATGATCTTCTTTGCCTCGTGGTCATATAATTTGTAAGCCTTCTGCTCATCACTATAACCCAAGAAGATACATTTTCTGCTTTTTGGTTGTAACTTGTTTCTCTTCTCATCTGGAACATGTGCATAACATTCACATCCAAAAATTCTGAAATGTGAGACAGATGGTTTCTTACCAGTGTAAGCCTCATGAGGTGTTTTTTCCTTGAGAGCCTTTGTATAGCTCTTTAGAATGTAGACTGCAGTATTAACAGCTTCAGCCCAAAAATGGTTAGGCAATCCCTTGCCCTTTAGCATGCATCTTGCCATCTCCACAATGGTGCGATTCCTGCGTTCCACAACACCATTCTGCTGAGTTGTGTGAGGCGTCGTCAATTGACGCTTGATCCCTTTGCTCTTGCAAAAGCCTTCAAACTCCTTTGAGTTGAACTCACCACCACCATCTGTTCTAAATTTCTTCACACTTTTCCCTGTTTCATTCTCAACAAGTATTAGCCATTCTTTAAACTTACCAAAAGCTTGAGCCTTATCACGAAGGAAGTACACCCACATCTTCCTACTGTAGTCGTCGACAATCAACATAAAATAAGAAGATCCCCCCAAGGCCTGTGTAGGCATCTTACCACACAAGTCAGCATGCACCAACTCTAGAGGAGCCTGTGCTCTATTCTTGCTTTCTTGTGGAAATGCCTTTCTTTGTTGCTTGCCCATCATACAAGCTTCACATGGTTCCTTCAATTCAGTTATTGTAGGTAGGTGAGCAACCATACCTTGCTTTTGCGTCTCCTTCAATACTGCAAATCCGATGTGTCCAAACCTTTCATGCCAAAGCTTACTTGTGCCCACTCTAGCGGTGGCTGTAAGAGCACTTAGCTCATACAGGTTGTTCCTTCTTTCTCCTTTGCCAACAATTGTGCCAGCACTATCAATAATTTCTGCACCTGTCTTCTTGAACCTCACTTCATGACCAAGATCAGTTATGGCAGCAACTGATAAGAGATTTCTCCTGATTTCGGGAACATACAACACATTTGAAAGCTTTTTGACTTCACCATTTGCAGCAACAAAAGAAATAGTACCTGTGCCCGCAGCAGGGCATTTAGCATCATTTCCAACCGTCACAGTGATGGATTCTTGTAGAGGCTACATAGAACTGTATAGACCTTTCTTGTTGGTCATGTGACGGGAGTCCTCACTATCCAACACCCAAGAGTCAGTGGTAGATTCTTCTTGCGCCGAGGAGCACACTTCCTCAATGGTCGCCATGAATAATTCCAACTCTGCTTCAGCCGTATTGGCTGTCTCTTTCCCTTTACTTTTAAGGGTACCATTCTTTTCATCTGCCTTCTTGACACGACAATCTGCAATTGCATGTCCTTTCTTCTTACAGTAGAATCACTCTCCTTGAAACTTCTTCTTGCCGCCCTTCTTCTTTTTGTCACCATCATTTTTGGTGGAGGAAACACCTTTGCCTTTTGCATTGGCAGAGAATGCAGCATCTCCATTGTTGCTTCCTTCTCGGGCTTTCAGCCTCAACTCCTCCTCCATTAATAATGCACAAAACTCCTCAAAAGTCAAAGCTTGAGGTCTCACCTGAGTATTAAGGGCAGTTACTAGTCCATCAAACTTTTGTGGACAAATCCGAAGACACCTCCAAGCTAGCTCTTCGCTAGTCTTTTATATCCCAGCGCCAGCCATTTGGTCGCGCAGATTCTTAATCCGAGTGATGAATGCTTCAACCATCTCTCCTTCAGCAAACTTCTCCGCTGCTAGTTGATTCTCCAAGTTTTGAATCCTTGTTTGGTTTCGTGTTTCATACTGACTCCTTAGTACATTCCAAGCCTCTGACACTTTGGTTGTATGCTGAATCAGAGTCAAAACACTGTCAAAACAGCTTGTAACTAAGGCACACAATGCATCTGCATTCCTTCGTTTCCAAGCTCGTAGAAGATCTGCATTCGGAGGAATCATCACACTAGGATTTGATGGGTCGGGGGTAGGCTGTGGTTCTGCGTCAGTCCCCAGCACAGTCTCCAGAAGCTCATAAGAATCAAGGATAGTTGTAATTTTGAACTTCCACAAGGTGTAGTTTGTACCATCTAACTTGCCTTCGCTGAAGGTTGGTGGATGAATCCTCAGTGTTTGAATAGCCGGTACAGCAGCACCACCTCCTGCACCGCTTCCTGATGCGACAGAACCGCTTCCCGGAGTGGACATCATTTCTCTTTGCTGTTGAAGCCTTTGCCTCTTGCACGCTCTCCGATCTCTAGAGCCCCCTGGGCTCTGATACCATGTAAAATATTACACGGCGCAGCGAACAGAATCTGAGAAAGAGATAGAGAGTATACAACAGATAAGAGGAGAATCAGTAAATTCTTTAACTCCAAACAACTGATACAAAGATGGCTCTGTCCACCTGTGCGCTTCCACTGTGTGAAGCTTAGATGGCGATCTAGACAGAAGATAGTTGAAGAGCTTAAGGCTAGCTGGACCAACAACTCTGACTGGGTGAAAGATGAGTGAGTGATGGCTGCGAAGGGGTTTAGCTTTTATAGCCCGCGAAGGTCGTTAGGTCGGCCTGCTGACCGACCTACCATATGAGCCTCCACTAGTCGGCCAGGGAATATTCCCTTTACCATCGGGCTCCCTTACCACGCAACTCAATGCAATGTGCCTCGAGTTGCTACCAGCTTAACCACTCCATCTAACCCAAAGATTAGACCCACAACAGTCACCTTTTTGCCATCCGGTCACATAGACCTCATCTGATATACAAGTCAGGACTCAATCAATGTCCGGGCTCACATTTGGCTTCTCCTCATAACGGGGGCCTTACAACTTTGAGCACCATGGATCATTGGTAGCACCTAATGAGGGTGGGGCATTGATCATATCTAACACTCTTGTGCAGGATCCGGAGGCAAGGGATTTACGGCCAAAGCCTCCCATGGCACCCAAGTATCCTCGTGCTCCAAGTAGCACCCACAGAGAGACCTCTCGCAGCGGGTTCGGTCCACGTACCCGGTGCAGATAACAACCCCCTTGGATAGGGTCAGGAAGACAGTCGGAGGTAACTGGTACTGCCTCTCCCTCCAGGCTTTCAACCTGAAGCATTAGTTATTTTTCCTGAATTATTTTCTTGAGCAATGAAGTACAAACAGTGCACCTAAGTGTATAATCACGAGCAATCTAGTGGTCGTTTGTACGGCCAACTGCTAAGGTGTGATTCCTTCTCCCCGAATGCTTCCAGCATTCGATCCATGATCAATCGCGACTCGGCAAGATCCCAAGGGTTTCGTAAGCTGAGTTGCTTGTTTAGCATTTTTTCCTTGGGTTAGGGTTTATACCTTGTTAACCCAAATTGTCAATACCTTAGGTTTTCTTATATTAAGGTCAATAAATCCTAGGCAACCTCCTTGCCCTAACTTGGTTGCTCAATTGCTTTCTTGGCAAATTCGTAACTCCCCTAACTTGGTAGATAAGTCCAAGGAAGAGTGTTGTGTCACAAATCGCGTGGTGGGGGGACTTGCTCAAGATGGCGCGCCGAACACACACAAAATGCACAAGGAGAAGCTCACTTAAGAGACAAGAAGAGAGATGGAGGCCAAAACGTTTTCTTGTTGGTTTTTTCTTCTTCTTCCACACACTTTACAATGTATACAAGTATAGATAAGATACAACATAAAGGAAAGTGGCCTACTAAGTTAAACAATGCATAACCGACTACACTAGTCGACTGGAGCTATAACTATGCAAGTTGTAAATAGGTGTAATAACCTGAATATAATAAGTAATGAGTCAGTGGCCATGTGAGAGTCATAATGACCACCGACGTGCTAAGTGTAGACGTGTGGACCCAGGCGGTCCATCATTAATATCCGCATGTGTTGAGCTTGTCATCTCAACACTCCCCCTCAAGCTCAACTGCATCTCTGCAACTCCAAATAAGCTTTGAAACTTTTGAAGCTTCTCTATACCCAATGCCTTTGTGAAGATGTCAGCTATCTGATCCTGTGTGCTGACATATACCAAGTCAATCTCACCTACTAGTACCTTCTCTCTCACAAAGTGGTAGTGTACCTCAATATGTTTTGTTTTGGCATGGAACACAGGGTTCCTAGCCAACTGTATATTGCTCATGTTGTCACAATAAATGACAACTGGACCTTCCACCTACACATCTAAATCAGCCAATAACTTTTGCAGCCATATTACCTCACATGCTACAATAGTAGCACCTCTATACTCAGCCTCTGTACTCGACAAAGCAACTGCAGATTGCTTTTTGCTGCTCCAAGTAACTGCTGCACTACCAAGAGAGAATATGTATCCACTGGTAGATCTTCTATCAAACATACTACCAGTCCAATCTGCATCTATGTATCCAAACACCTGTACATCTATACTTGCCTCATAGAAAAGTCCATAATGTAATGTGGACTTCACATATCTCAATATGCATCTGACTGCATCCAAATGTGGCTTTCTAGGTACTTGCATAAACTGACTCACAAGACCAACAGCGTAGCTCAAGTCTGGCCTTGTAATGGTCATGTAGATCAAACTCCCCACTATCCTCTTGAACATAGTAGGGTCTTCTATCTCATCCCCAACATTAGCACTCAGCTTTACATTCTGCTCCAATAGGACTGAAAGTGGTTTGCATGCTGTCATACCATACTTAGACAACATATCCAAGCCATATTGTCTTTGGGATAACCATATACCATCATCACATCTGATCACCTCAACGCCAAGGAAGTACCTTAGCTCAACTAAATCCTTCATCTCAAACTTCTTCTTTAAAAAGTCCTTGACTTCAGCAATCCCACTATCACTATCACCTGTAATTGACTATGATGACCAAACCTGCATCTCCCTTTCTCACATAAAGTGAGTGATCAGCATTAGACACATAAAAGCCAATATTGACAAGATACTCTCTGATCTTGTCAGACCATGCTCTAGGTGCTTTCTTGAGCCCATAGAGTGCCTTCTTCAACCTGCACACATACGTGGGATGCTTTAAATCTTCATAACTTGCTGGATGATCCATATACACTTCTTCCTGCAAATCACCATGCAAGAAGGCATTCTTCACATCCATTTTCTAAAACCTGCAACCTTTGGCTGTTGTCAAAGCAATCACACATCTGACAGTTGCCATCCTAGCAACAGGACTGAAGGTTTCTTCATAATCTATGCCATATGTCTGGGCATAGCCTTTTGCAACCAGCCTAGCTTTGTACCTACTAATAGAACCACCTGCATTGTGCTTAATCTTATAAACCCACTTACATCTGTCAAGATTGTGGGAGAGAAGGAAGGAGTCTCACTTGTAGCTTTCTTGCTTGCACAATGGGGGAAGACACACAAGGGTGGAGGCTGAAAATAGTTTTTCTCTTCTTAGTTGTGTAAGCCAAAAGAACTCTCATACAAAGAAATAGAAGAACCCTATATATGGGTCTCAAACCAAAGACAACTAACTAAGGTGGCATACTAACTGAGCCACGAACTAGAGTAGATAAGGATAGCTCTCATCTAGCTATTATTCATGGGCGGTGTACCAACCGCATCTACAACTGACAAGTCAATGACATAAATACACAACGATCACCTTGGCATATCACGAGTGGAGCTCGATATCTCAACACTCCCCCTCGAGCTCAATCCCAATTCCTGCACACCAAGCAGGTCTCTGAACTTGCGCAGCTTCTCTGCGCCCAATGCCTTCGTAAATATGTCAGCTACCTGATCCTCTGTGCTGACATAAACTAGATCAATAAGACCTAGTAAAACCCTCTCCCGCACATAGTGATAATGTACCTCAATGTGCTTTGTTCTAGCATGATAGACTGGGTTATTTGCCAAGTGTATACTACTCATGTTGTCACAATAAATGACAACTGGCCCATCTGTAGACTGATGCATATCATAAAGTAGCTTATGCAACCAAGCTACCTCACATGCAGCCATTGCTGCACCCCTGTACTCAGCCTCTGTGCTCGACAAGGCAACTGTAGGCTGTTTCTTGCTGCTCCAAGTGACTGCAGCACTCCCAAAAGAGAACACATATCCACTGGTAGATTGTCTATCAGAAATACTACCAGCCCAATCAGCATAAGTGTATCCATGCAGTTGTATCTGAACCCCAGTCTCATAAAATAGTCCATACTGCAATGTGGACTTCACATACCTGAGTATGAATCTAGCCGCATCCAAATGCGGTTTCCTTGGAGCCTGCATAAACTGACTTACCAATCCAATAGCATAGCTCAAATCTGGCCTGGTAATAGTCATATAAATCAAACTTCCTACTATGCGTCTGTACATAGTAGGGTCTTCTAGAAGCTCACCTGCATCTGCGCTCAGCTTCACATTCTGCTCCAAAGGAACTGAAATAGGCTTACAGCCTGTCATCCCATATTTGGACAGCATGTCCAATCCATACTGCCTCTGCAAGAGCTGTATCCCACTTGGTGATCTAATCACCTCAATGCCCAAGAAATAACGCAGCTCTCCCAAATCCTTCATCTCAAACTTCTGCTTCAATAGCATTTTCACATGAAGGATATCTTCATCACTGTCACCTGTCATAATCAAATCATCAACATAAATGACAAGTAGCATAATACCTTTCTCTGTTTTTCTCACATAAAGTGAGAAATCTGCCTTGGAAATCTGAAAGCCAATAGTGACAAGATACTGTCCTATCTTGTCAGACCATGCTCTAGGTGCTTGCTTCAAGCCATACAAGGCTTTCTTCAACCTGCCAACAAACTCAGGATGAACAGCATGCACATAACCTGGTGGCTGCTCCATATATACCTCTTCTTGCAAATCACCATGCAAGAAGGCATTCTTTACATCCATCTGATGTAAAGACCATTCCTTTGATGCAGCCATAGCAATGATTGCTCTTACGGTTGCCATCCTTGCAACCGGACTGAATGTTTCTTCATAGTCAATGCCATATGTTTGTGCATACCCCTTGACTACTAATCTTGCCTTGTATCTGTTCACAGAACCATCTGCATTGTGCTTCACCTTATAAACCCACTTACAACCTATTGCATTCTTACCTTTAGGCAAAGGTCCCAATTTCCATGTAGCATTTGCTTCCAAGGCATCCATTTCTTCATCCATGGCTTTCTCCCATTTTTCTTTTCCCATGGCTTGCTCAAAAGAAGTGGGTTCTGGTTCCTGTATCACTTTGACCATATATGGATAGTGAATGGCTGTAAATCCATCATATTTCAGCCTATCCACAGGATACCTAACTCTGGTTGACCTGCACAAAGTAGGTTCACTCCCGGCTGCTCTCAAAACATCCCTGGTCTTCCTTACTCCAGGTGTAACAATAGAAGGAATACCCAACTCATCATCAATGCTCTGTTCTGAGCCACTCGATTCACCATCCACATAAGAGTGACCTGCATTCACATCAAACATGGGCTGATCTACCTTCTCTTTTCCTTTTCGTGATACCTGCATACCACTATCTGCATTGCTTTGAGAAGATTCTCCTGATCTCAATCTACTGTCCATGGAGAAGAATGTGAACCACTGCTAGAGGACGCTCCAGGTCCACTAATATCTTGTGACTGCTGCTGAGAATTCTGTGCAACATTACCATTTTGTGCATCTACATTATCAATCACATTTACTGGTTTATACCAGCTACTCATCTCATCAAAAACATCTCTGCTCACTGTAAACTTACGAGTAGAAGGGTTATAGCATCTATACCCTTTTTGCTGCAGAGAATAACCAATAAAGATGCACTTCTCAGCTTTTGGATCCAACTTGGATCTCAACTCATCTGGCACATGAACATAGGTAATGCAACTAAAAATTTCCAAATGAGAAATATCTGGTTTCCTACCAGTATACCTCTCCTCTGGAGTCATGCCATGTATTGCTGCAGTGGGAGTCCTGTTCATTATGTAGACTGCTGTAGCAACTGCCTCAGCCCAATAAAAATCTGGCAAGTCTTTTTCGTTGAGCATGGCACGAGATACCTCTCCAATATGCCTGTTTTTTCTTTCTGCAAACTCATTTGAGAGGTACTCTCCCCCTCCATCTGACCTTAGGCATTTTATCTGCAGACCTGTTTCTTTTTCAACCATAGCTTTAAGAGTTTTGAAATGCCCAAAAACTTCACTTTTCTTTTTCATAAAATACACCCAAACTTTTCTGCTATAGTCATCAATAAAAGTGACAAAATAATGACAGCCTCCAAGAGATGCAGCTTTAGTAGTCCACATATCAGAGTGGATTAATTCCAATGGCTTCTTACTCTCTTGAACATGTCTAGGAAATGGTTTCCTTGCCTGTTTTCCAAACTGACAGGCTTCACATACCTTATGCATTTCTGCAACCTTGAACTTAGGCAATCCTGCAACAATGTTTTGGGCCTGCATTGATTTAAGTCGCTGTACATTAACATGACCAATGCGTTTATGCCAGATATCAATATCTGCAACTACACCGGTCCCATGTGCAAACATTGCTGCACTCAATTCAGACATGTCTGCATCCAACGTAAACATTCTGCCCTTCTTCTTTCCTTTTGCTATCAAGCGACCTTTATTTTTCATATCCTCAACAAAGCATCCGTGAGGATTAAATCTGACCTGCAAGCCCTGTTCAACCATTTGACCAACAGAAACTAGATTCTTGGTGATATTCGGGACATGAAATACATCGGACAGGTATTTCTTTTTCCCATCCTGCATAGACAAAGGAATTTTTCCAATCTGCACAATAGGATGTGCAATATCATCACCAGTCTCCACAAATCCTAGTTTTTCCATTTTCCTTGCATCCTCCATCCATTCTGCATGACCTGTCATGTGGTTTGATGCACCTGAGTCAACATACCATACATCATTGCTTTCTTCTGCACTTGTCACAGAATTGTTCATGTGCTGCACCATGAATAAATGCTCATTTCTGTCATCACCCTGTCTACTAGAAGATGCATAATTCCCTTGTTGCAGTTTTCCATTCATGATGTCATTCTGCTTTTTATAGCAGTCTTTAGCCATATGATCCATTTTACCACAGTAGTAGCATTCAACATTACTGTTTGCATTTTGACCTCTTTGCCATCCACCACGACCTCTTTGGCTCCCCTTGCCTCTAGAGTTACCACGTCCTCCTCCATAGGACTGGTTTTCTTGAGTTTGTTGCATATTCTGATTTCTACCACGGCCTCCAAATCGGCCTCCTCTACCTCTGCCTCTACCTCTTCCAGCATTTGAGTAGAAGACAGTTTCTTTTGAAGTTCCTCCTGAAGAAGATGCACCACCATTTCTCTGCTACTCAGAAATTAGAAGAGCAATCAACTCCTCAAAATCAGGAAATCTTTCACGAACTGAAATGGATGTCCGAAACTGTGCATAATCCTTTCTTAGACCATTCAAGGTCACAGAAACTAAATCATCATCTTCCACTGGCGACCCAATGGAAGCAAGTGCATCTGCAATCTTCTTCACTTTCATGTGGTAGTCATTGATGCTCATACTTTCTCTTTGCACATTATGCAACTCTTGCTTGAGCTGCATTTTCTTGGCTTGCGTATTTGTGCTATACATTTTTGACAAAGTATCCCATGTCTCCTTTGGCGTACTTGCATCCTGAATATGCACAATCATAGAGCCTGAAATACTGATAGACAGCCAGTACATAACTTTCCTGGCTCTCTCATGCCATGCTTTAAATGCCTGCATTTGCTGTTGATTGGGAACATTAGGAAGAACTAGTTCTTCTTCATTTCCTGCAACAAATTCCCAATATCCTTTTCCCATAAGGAAATTCGACATTCTAAACTTCCATGCCTGGAAGTTGTTCTTGTCAAGATTTTCAGTTACAATCTGTGAAAGAGAATCAGACGCCATTACAGAACACTGTGAAAAATTCTGTCACTGCAAAAACTCAGCTTCACCCTCACAAGGGCAAATCTGCAAAACTGGTGAAAGTGGTATTTGACCACACAATCACTTCCTAGTGACGATTTTGCGTAAACAAGAACCAAGGATGATTCTGAAACTCCCAATGTCTCTGCGCACAAGCATACGATGCAATTTCTACAGTAACTTTTCACCGACCTGTAGAACAGTGGTCGCACAGCATAAAACAGGGCCTTTTCCTGAGTGCGTGCAGAAAACTTCCGCCTCCAAAACAGGCCCCGAAATGGCCTCAAATAAAAAAAACAGGGTCGCCAAGGGCTAAAGCCCTTACCCGCAGCATATACTGCCCTCTTGCTTCACCGCGAAGGGCATCTAAACCTGAGACAATGCACTCTTGCAATTTCCGGCTGTGCTACCTGCAGAGATCTGCTCCCAAAACAGAAAATGGAAGCAACACTGCTCCTCTTACCAGAACACCGTGAGCTTGGCTTGCTTTCTTGAGCTCCTTACCACGAACAAGGCTCTGATACCATGTCAAGATTGTGGGAGAGAAGGAAGGAGTCTCACTTGTAGCTTTCTTGCTTGCACAATGGGGGAAGACACACAAGGGTGGAGGCTGAAAACAGTTTTTCTTTTCTTAGTTGTGTAAGCCAAAAGAACTCTCATACAAAGAAATAGAAGAACCCTATATATGGGTCTCAAACCAAAGACAACTAACTAAGGTGGCATACTAACTGAGCCACGAACTAGAGTAGATAAGGATAGCTATCATCTAGCTATTATTCATGGGCGGTGTACCAACCGCATCTACAACTGACAAGTCGGTGACATAAATGCACAACGGTCACCCTGGCATATCATGAGTGGAGCTCGATATCTCAACAACATCCAATAGCTTTCTTGCCCTTTGGCAATGATACTAGATCCCAAGTCTTATTGGCCTCTAATGCAGCCATCTCCTCATCCATTACTGCATCCCAATGAGCATGACCAACAGCCTCCTCAAAACATGTGGGCTCAACATCCTCAATTAGTTTCACCATATAAGCATAATGGTGAGCTGCATAACCTTCAAAACCAAATCTGTTAACAGGGTATCTCACCTGCTAGACCTACGTACCACTGGATTACTTAATGGAGTCTTTGCATTGATGCGTGCTCTCTGCACACCTGGAGTCCTCACTAAAGGAATGCCAAGCTCATCATCCAAGCTCTCTGAGCCACTAGAGTCTCCATCAAGAACTACATCAATGCCATCTGACACTTTATTATTTCCTTTGTCTTTACCTGTAGTGCTACTAGATGCACCTGAAGTTGTAGAGCTACTCCTTAGTCTCCCAGGCCAAGGACTACCAGATGATGTCTCTGGTCCACTAAGAGTTCGTGATTCTTGCTTTTTAGCGTGGACATGAGTATCATGATCATCATCATCATCCAGTGCATCACCACTAGATGCATACCAAGTGCTCATTTCATCAAAGATGACATCCCTGCTCACTCTGAAATTACATGTGACAGGGTTATAACAACGATACCCTTTCTGCTCTGAAGAGTATCCAATAAAAATACATTTTTCTGCCTTTGGATCAAGCTTCTTCCATAGCTCATCTGGCACATGAATATATGCAACACAGCCAAATACCTTCAAGTGCGATACATCAGGCTTCTTACCAGTAAAGCATTCTTCAGGAGTTATACCATGAATTGCAGCTATGGGAGTTTTGTTCATAATAGAAACATCAGTATGAACAGCCTCAAACAAAAAATGCTTAGGCATATTCTTTTCAGCCATCAAGGCGCGTGCAATTTCTGCAATATGCCTGTTTTTCCTTTCTGCAACCCCATTTTGCTGTGGGGTATACCTGCATGTGAACTGTCGTATAAGAGACAAGCAGCGAGACCTTTTGGCACATGGGACGACCGGAAGGTGGCCTTCCTCACCAAATTTAGGCATGAAGATTTTGAAGAGCAGATAAGTCACTTTTTTGGAGAAAGAGTGGAAGCATATGTCTTTAGAATGGAATTCATACTGAAGAGATGGACCAATCATAACTTGGATGAAGGCATCTAGAAGGAAGTTTTTCTTAGAGGCCTACAACCATATGTTTGTAAGTTTGTGGAGCTAAGAAGACTAGATAACTTACAAGGTGCAATGGAAGGTGCAAGAGTGTATGATAAAGTTGAAGTAAGGTTGTCAATGACCTCAGGAAGAGGAGTCTTATATCCTCCCATGCCAAGAATGATATACCCACCAAATGCAGTACCAGGGACTATTTCCTACCCCTACCCTCAGATGCAAGTAGTGCCACAGTATAGTACACTGAATCCACAGTGGTAGATAACAATACCTCAAATGATTGTTCAACCATAATAGCAATGGCCTCAAACTATTCTCCCAAATGGTAACTCAATAACAACAATGGAACCCTACCAATTGAAGCCAAAAACCAATAGTCTCAACATGAGATTTTAATTAGAATCAGAACAAAGGACCCTCTGGATCCATCCAGCCAGTCTATGCAATGATTATAGAGACTTCCCAAAATATTGTTGCAAGTACTCCAAGAGGGAAATTTTTGAAGGACTACTTGTCCAATTTAGTGCAAGAAAGAACTGATGGATATAACTACAAAATAGTTGTAGACACTAAAGATGAATACTACTAGTATATATAGTACTATAAGAGGTATAAGAGATATAATGCAATGGAACACATGGTGCAGAAAAGTGCCATCATGTAGGACATTTAGCCACTAAATGTACTTGAAAAGCAACTATCCCTGGAGCTTTTTGTTCGTAGTCACACCTACCTCATATAGAGTGTTAACCACTCTTCGGGGTCGACCCATGGACGAGCATATCACAGGGCATCCCTATCTTGACCGCCTCTTAACAGAGGAAGAGCTCCACATCGCAAGTCGAGTCGACTCCGGTGATTTTCTCACAGATGTCCTCACGTACATCACACATGTAAGAATTCGACCCTTTGCTCTGGACTGCGCTGCTCAACTGGAATATAACCCCAACTTCTACGCTTGGCTCCTACAGAAATGAAAATGAATGCCTTGGCCTCGCAACCTCCAATCCTGGGACGGATTCTTCTTTTCCAAAGGGGAGAAGGGGTAGTAAGGTGGATAAACGAAATAGAATCTAAAAAGTAAACCAAGTGTGAAACACTTAAATTTGAAATGCAAAGGTAAAAGGTGGTGGTAGAAATCTGAAAGGCAAAGTTAAGGCTATGTTCAATAAAATCTGCTATGCTTTTGTTCTTCCAGCAAATTAGTTGCCAAAAAGTACTAAAAATGGAAATGGCTAAATGTGCAGGTGGCGACCATGGCAAGCTAGGACAAAACAGGCAAGCTTCCCTTCTCGGAGGAGGAACAAGTAAAGTATGGCCTCATGATGGAAACAAGAGCTTTCAACCAGTTGAAGTTCCACCACGTCTTCAACCTTGAAGACATAGCCATCGAAGAACCGGTGGTACGCCAAATCATAGAGCAGTGCCACCTACAGAAGTACCTGGATGCAGTGGCCGGAGGGTAGATTACACCCTATGTGTTGATTTCTTGCGTACCTTCAACAGAAACAGGGGCACCATCACTGTGCGTGACAATGAAGCTACCAGACAGGTGCAGATCGAGCTAATCCCTGAGTTGGTGGAAAGGGCACTAGGGCTGCCAAATAAGGTGGAAAGGAAGCCAAAAAGAGACACCTACGCCATGTTGGGGATGGATAAAGTGAAGGTTCACACTAATGATGGAATTAGCCTGGCGGACATCCCCAACCGAGAAATTCAGCTGCAGGCAAAGATGGTGCACGCCCTTTTCTCAAGCCAGAGGTACAACAGCATTATGACCCGAATCAATGTGCCTCTGCTCGACAGCATTGCGGCGCAATTGCTAGATGAGGTGAACCTTAGTGGGTTCGTGAGAAAGACAATTGAGGCCTCGACAAAGGCACTGGTGATAGGAGGAAGAGCCGTGGCAGGAGAGTCCCCGTCATCCCGATCGACCCGCAAGGCATCATCCTCCAAGGCCTCCACCATAGGGTTTGGAGGTGTCCTTACGGCAATCATCCAAGAAGGGATAGGGCAGGGACAAGCAGGAGAAGACAAAGAGGGAGGTGATGAGGAAAGTGGTGAGTCACCGTCACAGTCCCCGCCTCACATAGAAGAGCAGCAGAGGTCGTCTGATGAAACGAAGACAGATGTCGACGAAGAGGGAGAATCCCAGGCTACACCACAAAGGCATGCGGAACAACGAACCAAAGCCCTGCATGGAAAAAGAGAGGAGGAGCGAAAGAAGAAAGAGAAGGAAGATCTGGAAAGGGCTCGAAGGGAGTCAGTGAAGGATGAGGAGGAAAGAAAAAAGAAGGCCGAGGAGGAGCTGAGAAGGAAGGAAGAGGAAGAATTGGAGTTGGCAACTCGTCGCTCCATCGAGGAGCAGCACATAAGAGACGAGGAAGGAGCAGAGGGTCCGCACCAACCTGAGGCACCCGGTCCCAGTACCAGTGTGCCGAAAATCGCATCTCTGCCCCTTGCAGAAGGAAAAGGAAAGGACCCGATCAGGCCAACTTCCCCCCTCCTCATACCGTCCATGCCAGCCACTCCTATCATGATGACACCCCTTGCCACCGCCACCCAAGGGCCCACCCCAAAAGTCGACAAGAGGAATGTGGTCACTTGGCTAGAATTTTTGGTGGAATGGGAGCTGGCAAGGGAAGCGGCCTTGACCACCCCAGCTTCAAGAGCTAAAAGGGCAACCACGGCTGAACTGGAGCCAAGGTCGAAACTGAAAAGGCAAAAAATAGAGGATGTCGCCACCACTACGACCATGCCCCACCCCCCATCTCCAACAGGCCAATACGATGAGTATGTTAAGGAACTGCTCTCACAGTTGCAAAGGACCAGGGAAGAAAGGAGGATAGCCGTGGAGGAGCTGGCAGTGGAACGAGAATCACAAGCCGCCCTCCAGCTAGAGAGAACAAAGTAGATAACAGAATATCAAAGGGAAATCACTGTGCTCAGGGAGGAAGCCAGCACTAAGGAGGCGGAAGAATTAAAAGCCCTGAAGGAACGTGATGCTGCTTGGGAGGGAAGGATAAAAATCTTGATGGAGCGTCTCAATGGGGAGAGGGAAACGAATGCCCACCTTTGGCGCAAAAATGATCAGCTATCTGCAATCAACTTGGAAGCACAAAGCCAGCTTGACAAGATCAGACACGAGGCTGCAGAGCTGGACCAGTTAGGGGCAGAACAGTGCGAAGGATGCAGGTGAAGCTGGACCAGCTCAATGCGCAGATTGCAGATGAACGCCAGGAGTAGTCCTGCCTGCACTGTGAGCTCGAGGCCCAGTAGCAACAGCTCATGGCAATGACCCTCCATCAGGGGGAGAGCCTAGAAGATATGGAAAGAAGAGCAAAATAATGGGCTGATTACAATGAGCAGAGAGTACGTGACTTAGCATGCCGGCTAGCCAAGGCCAAAGGAGACAGGGTGCTGGTTGAGAATCAGGCAGAGGCGGCCCAACTCTCCATGATAGCCCAGCAGCACACCTTTCTCAATACGCTGCTCCACTCCACCAGACCGGAAGGAGATGAAGCCAATGGTCAGTTGTAAGGGAAACTAGCAATTGCACGCAGAGCTCTCACAGCAGGCCTGCACGTGCTGCTGTAGCTAGGAGGCCCGGCGCAGTGCCTAGAGGAGCAGAGGAGATATCTTGCACAGGTAGGCCTGACGGCGTAGGAAATAGATGACCTCGGTTTCACAAAGGAAAAAGCACAAGAAGACGAGCAAGCAAAAGGAGGTGAACCGGAGTTTGATCTGGGACCTCAGGAGGAGGAATACGTCCCCCCGCCCCCTCAGCCACAACTAGTGGAAGTGCAGTCCCCTGATACATCTGCCGAGAGAAGAGCGGCCCAAACCAACCGCAGGAAAGAGATGGTGGAGAAGGCAAGAAGAAAGCTGAATACCAGACCCGTTCCAAGACAGCCTGCCCCTCTCCTACCGCGCATCCAAGATCCCCCTGTTGAATTCTGTGCCGAATTGATTATCTGGGAACATCAGGAGAATAACCGCGACCCCTTTAACTTGTGCTTTGAGTTCCCCACTGCCTTGAATAGGGTGCTGCCCATTCAACTGGTAGAGGACGTCATTACTATGGGGCCAAGGCTCAAAGCCAAGTGGTTAGCAGAGCGTGAGGCTCACCCAACTGCTTGGGGAGCCGAGTGTCAAGAATCGCGTGGTGGAGGGGGTTGCTCAAGATGCTGCGCCGAACACACACAGAATGCACAAGGAGAAGCTCACTCAAGAGACAAGAAGAGAGATGGAGGCCAAAACGTTTTCTTGCTGATTTCTTCTTCTTCTTCCACACACTTTACAATGTACACAAAGTATAGATAAGATACAACATAAAAGGAAAGTGGCCTACTAAGTCAAACAATGCATAACCGACTACACTAGTCGACTGGTGCTATAACTATGCCAGCTGTAAATAGGTGTAACAACCTGAATATAATAAGTAATGAGTCAGTGGCCATGTGAGAGTCATAATGACCACCGACGTGCTAAGTGTAGACGTGTGGACCCATCTAACCAGGCGGTCCATCATCCATGTCCACATGTGTTGAGCTTGCCATCTCAACACTCCCCCTCAAGCTCAACTGTATCTCTGCAACTCCAAGTAAGCTTCGAAACTTTTGAAGCTTCTCTGTACCCAATGCCTTCGTGAAGATATCAGCTATCTGATCCTGTGTGCTGACATACACCAAGTCAATCTCACCTGCTAGTACCTTCTCTCTCACAAAGTGGTAGTGTACCTCAATATGTTTTGTCCTGGCATGGAACACAGGGTTCCTAGCCAACTGTATACTGCTCATGTTGTCACAATAAATGACAACTGGACCTTCCACCTGCACATCCAAATCAGCCAGTAACTTTTGCAGCCATACTACCTCACATGCTGCAACAGCAGCACCTCTATACTCAGCCTCTGTACTCGACAAAGCAACTGTAGATTGCTTTTTGCTGCTCCATGCAACTGCTGCACTACCAAGAGAGAACATGTATCCGCTGGTAGATCTTCTATCCGACATACTACCAGCCCAATCTGCATCTGTGTATCCAAACACATGTACATCTGTACCTGCCTCATAGAAAAGTCCATAATGTAATGTGAACTTGACATATCTCAATATGCGTCTCACTGCATCCAAATGTGGCTTTCTAGGTACTTGCATAAACTGACTCACAAGACCAACAGCATAGCTCAAGTCTGGCCTTGTAATGGTCATGTAGATCAAACTCCCCACTATCCTCCTGAACATAGTAGGGTCTTCTATCTCATCCCCAACATCAGCACTCAGCTTTACATTCTGCTCCAACGGGACTGAAAGTGGTTTGCATGCAGTCATACCATACTTGGACAACATATCCAGGCCATACTGTCTTTGGAACAGCCATATACCATCATCACATCTGATCACCTCAATGCCAAGGAAGTACCTTAGCTCACCTAAATCCTTCATCTCAAACTTCATCTTCAAATAGCCCTTGACTTCAGCAATCCCACTATCACTATCACCTGTAATAATCAAGTCATCCACATAGATGACTATGATGACCAAACCTGCATCTCCTTTTCTCACATAAAGTGAGTGATCAGCATCAGAAACATAAAAACCAATATTGACAAGATACTCTCTAATCTTGTCAGACCATGCTCTTGGTGCTTGCTTGAGCCCATAGAGTGCCTTCTTCAACCTGCACACATACGTGGGATGCTCTAAATCTTCATAACCTGCTGGCTGATCCATATACACTTCTTCCTGCAAATCACCATGCAAGAAGGCATTCTTTACATCCATTTGCTGCAACCTCCAACCTTTGGCTGCTGCCAAAGAAATCACACATCTGACAGTTGCCATCCTAGCAACTGGATTGAAGGTTTCATCATAATCTATGCCATATGTTTGGGCATAGCCTTTTGCAACCAGCCTAGCTTTGTACCTGCTAATAGAACCATCTGCATTGTGCTTAATCTTATAAACCCACTTACATCCAATAGCTTTCTTTCCCTTTGGCAATGATACTAGATCCCAAGTCTTATTGGCCTCTAATGCAGCCATCTCCTCATCCATTGCTGCATCCCAATGAGCATGACCAACAGCCTCCTCAAAACATGTGGGCTCAACATCCTCAACTAGTTTCACCATATAAGCATAATGGTGAGCTGCATAACCCTCAAAACCAAATCTTTTAACAGGGTATCTCACCCTGCTAGACTTGCGTACCACTGGATCACTCAATGGAGTCTTTGCATTAACACGTGCTCTCTGCACACCTGGAGTCCTCACTGAAGGAATGCCAAGCTCATCATCCAAGCTCTCTGAGCCACTGGAGTCTCCATCAAGAACTGCATCAATGCCTTCTGACACCTTATTCTTTCCTTTGTCTTTACCTGTAGTGCTACTAGATGCACCCGAAGATGTAGAGATACTCCTTAGTCTCCCAGACCAAGGACTACTAGATGATGTCTCTGGTCCACTAAGAGTCCGTGATTCTTGCTTTTCAGCCTGCACATGAGTGTCATGATCATCATCAACATCCAATGCATCACCACTAGATGCATACCAGCTGCTCATTTCATCAAAGATGACATCCCTGCTCACTCTGAACTTACATGTGATAGGGTTGTAACAGCGATACCCTTTCTGCTCTAAAGAGTATCCAATAAAGATACACTTTTCAGCCTTTGGATCCAGCTTCTTCCGCAACTCATCTGGCACATGAACATACGCAATGCAGCCAAACACTTTCAAGTGTGAAACATCAGGCTTCTTACCTGTAAAACATTCTTCGGGGGTCATACCATGAACTGCAGCTGTGGGAGTTCTGTTCATAATATAAACAGCAGTATGAACAGCCTCAGACCAAAAATGCTTAGGCATATTCTTTTCAGCCATCAAGGCGCGTGCAACTTCTGCAATATGCCTGTTTTTCCTTTCTGCAACCCCATTTTGCTGTGGGGTATACCTGCATGTGAACTGTCTCTTTATCCCATGAGACCTCAGAAAATCACTGAACTCATTTGAGAGGTACTCTCCCCCTCCATCTGACCTCAGGCACTTTACTTTCAAGCCTGTTTCTCTTTCAACTGCAGCCTTGAAAGTTCTAAAGTGCTCAAAAGCTTCACTCTTTTCCTTCATAAAATATACCCACAGCTTTCTAGAGCAATCATCAATGAATGTGACAAAGTATGAACTGCCTCCAAGAGATACATTTTGTGTAGGCCCCCAAATGTCTGTATGCACAACATCAAGGATATTTCTGCTTACATCTTTGTCATGTGAAAAGGGTTGTCTTGCCTGCTTACCAAACTGACATGCTTCACATACCTTCTGAAATTCTGCAACTTTAAAAGTAGGCAAACCTGTAACCAACCCTTTGGACTGCATTAATTTCAGCCTTTGTACATTTGCATGTCCAATGCGTTTGTGCCAAATTTCAATGTCTGCAACAACACCTTTTCCTTTGGCATACATAGCCGCATTCATAGTAGGAATTCCAGCATCTAGAGTGAACATACGTCCAACTCTACTTCCCTTTGCTACCAACCTGCACTTGTCATTGAAATCTTCTACAAAGCAGCCCTTTGCATTAAATCTGACTTGCAGCCCTTGCTCTACCATTTGACTGACTGACACCAAGTTCTTTGTAATAGATGGTACATGTAATACATCTGAAAGACTCTTTGTCTTACCATCATGCAAGGACAAGGGAACTTTTCCAATGTGTGAAATTGGGTGGCATGAGTCATCACCCGTCTGCACATAACCTGCATTCTGCAAATCCTGCATCTCTCCAAACCATTCTGCATGGCTGGTCATATGATTGGATGCACCTGAATCAACATACCAAACATCTTCATGTGTTCCCTTTCCTGTAACAGCATTCAGCATATGCTGCATAACGAACAAACGTTCATTTTTGTCTTCATTCTGTCGTGAAGACGATGCATAGTTTCCTTGCTGCAACTTACCACTGCGGATATCATCTCTCTTAGCATAACATTGGGCTGCAATATGACCTGTTTTGCCACAGTAGTGGCACACAATACCAGAGTTGTTAGAACCTCTGTTCTGCCATCCACCTCTTCCTCTAAAGCTCCCCCTGCCTCTAAAGTTACCACGACCTCCTGAAACCTGCATATCGCCAAATTGCTGATTCAATCTGTTTTGCTGGTTGTCACTACCACGTCCTGTACCACGGCCTCTTGAAGAGAACCTGCCACGTCCCCTTCCAGAACTGGAGTAGAAAGCTTGGACCTGTTCACCACTTCTTTCAGATGTCTCACTCTGCATGTTGATCTCTTCAGTGATCATAAGGGAGACCAATTCATCGAAATCTGGAAATGGCTTTCTGACATATACGGAAGTTACAAAAGACTTCCAAGCCTTTTCATTGTTAAGTCCACCCAAGGTAGACGACACCAAATCATCATCATCGGGCATTGCATCAATCGCTGCCAATGCATCTGCAATGCTTCTTACTTTCAGTGCATACTCATTGATAGACATCTTTCCTTTCTTCAATGTATTCAACTCTTGCTTGAGTTGAATCTTTCGTGCCTTTGTATTTACAGAAAACATACTTTCAAGTATGGTCCAAGCTGCATATGCATTCTCTGCATTTCTAATGTGTCCCAGCATGTTATTGTCAATTACTGCAGACAACCAATACATGACCTTCTTGTCTTTTGCATTCCATTCCTTTCGTGCCTTTGTCTCTTTTACAGTTGGAGGATCACTCACCTCCGGCTCCTTTTCTTCACCTGAAACGAACTCGTAGAGGCCTTTTCCAATAAGGAAGTTCGTGACACGAAACTTCCATGATGGGTAGTTGTTCTTGTCGAGCTTCTCAATGATGGGGCTTCCACTGTTCTCTGCCATTATCACAAAACTAATACCAAACAGCAAGCAAATCTTCTGCAACCCTTGACCTGTAGTGCACAGCAATACACCAGACAGCCTTTTTTACTGTCTGCTCAACAATACATGCAATCTGCAACCTTTTTGCAGATAAACCTTGTGTTTACTCACTGGTAAACACCTTTGAACTTACAGATCTGAAATCTGTAACCTGCGCACCCACGTTCGGTCAATACAGTCGAAGTCACAGTGTATCCCGAAACTGCTGTCCGCAACCTTGCGGCTCTAAAACGGGCCCTGAAACGGCCTCAAATGCCCAAAATCTCTGCGGGCAAGCCCTAAAGGGCTTATCTGCAGAATACACAGTGCTCTTCGCGCACACCAAATCTCACTGCAATCTGAGATTTTTGCTCTGCCTTGCTTCCGGTGCCTCCACAGGCACTACCCAAGAGAAAGAGTGGAAGGATGGGAGAGCTTCTTACCCATGGCTTGCTTGCTCGAACCTTGCTTCTTCTCCTTTGCTTCAACCTTTGAAATCAGCCTCTCTCAGTGGTGCGGCTCTGATACCATGTCAAGAATCGCGTGGTGGAGGGTTGCTCAAGATGCTGCGCCGAACACACACAGAATGCACAAGGAGAAGCTCACTCAAGAGACAAGAAGAGAGATGGAGGCCAAAACGTTTTCTTGCTGATTTCTTCTTCTTCTTCCACACACTTTACAATGTACACAAAGTATAGATAAGATACAACATAAAAGGAAAGTGGCCTACTAAGTCAAACAATGCATAACCGACTACACTAGTCGACTGGCGCTATAACTATGCCAGCTGTAAATAGGTGTAACAACCTGAATATAATAAGTAATGAGTCAGTGGCCATGTGAGAGTCATAATGACCACCGACGTGCTAAGTGTAGACGTGTGGACCCATCTAACCAGGCGGTCCATCATCCATGTCCACATGTGTTGAGCTTGCCATCTCAACACCGAGGACCGCGAATTTTGGCAAGATAAAGTCCTCCAGGTGCCTAGATTAGTGGAAGGCTATAATTGCCAACCCACCTGGAGGAGACACATTTTTGACGTCAACCTAGACACGTGGATGGCATTTTGCAACATCCTCCCTTCGGAGAGAAACGACCCTACTTTTATGCCGTATCCTCGAAGGGTAGGGGTAGACTTCAATCCGTCCATCCACGGCAAGTTCAATTTCCCCATTATCTATAATACCAATAGCACCTCCCATAGGGATGCCCTTCTCTTCACCCTCCCCGATTTGTACAGCTCTATAGATAGATTTCTTAGCGAGCTCACATCTTGTCTCGACCCCACATTCATCAACACTTGTAATTATCTTAGGCTAATTAGGATCCTAGTCCACCAAGAGCCCGCACCCCAAGAACGCCACCTCCCACCCCTCTATTTTGACCCCAATGCCATAGACAGCAACACCATGACTCGCCTCATGATGCATGCTTCTCTTTTGCCATCTTTCTGTGTTGCACTATTCGAAGACATGAACGACATCAAATTCACCCAGTGCAACCACCCCTTCCTTTCTACCACCACTCTCAAAACCCGCCTCCACATCAAAGGCTACTTGTTGAGTCAAAAGTTCCTTAACAAGGCCCCCCACCCTCCGCCATCCCCTACCCGCCATTCAGATGATGAGGAGTAAACTCCTGTCATGCCCTTGTACTGCTTGCCTCCATGTATACGCCTCCTCATGCTATTATATTTTTTAAAAAAAAAGAAAAGAAAAGAAAAGAAAAGAAAGAAAGAAAGAAAAAGAAAAAGAAAGAAAGATGCACCACAATCACCGCACTTAGGATCCTCCCTAGCTTCCCTCCCCCACTTCACACTTAGGGCACATCAAGGGCAAGACTTTCAGACCTGTCACCCTAAGACTTGCACTGCACTGCCAACAAAACACGAACTGGGTCCTCAAGTGTGGGACGTTACCAAGGGCTTGCCCAAGGTCAGTGCCCAAGGTCAGACCCATCTCCCAGTTCCATTGCCACGCGCAGCACACACTACACAGCAAGATAGACACACCCCTTAGGGAGTGCACAACTTTTCTTGCAGGTTATGTTTGCACTTCAAGACATGGCTACCCGTAGAGGAGGATTGCCCACGGCTTCCCTTAATGATCAACACTTCTTTTCCTGTACTGGCATCTGGCCACCTGCCTGCTGATGGCCACCCTGATTGAATCAAGTCAAGGCAGAGCTGCCATTGGCATAGATCTTGGAACCTCATCGTCCAATGATCCATGCCCAACGCCCCAAGATCTACAGATCGGTTATTGATTCCACCAGCCTAAAGACCTTCAACTCAGAACTGAAGACCTTCAAATCAAAGACAAGGATCTTCAATTGAAGCCACGGGTTTTCAAACCAAACAGCGTTCGAGGGGTTTCTCCAGAATAAATCCCTCCAATACCATCATCCTAAGGGATTGCTTATTGCTTCAAGCGTTTCTCATACTCAAAAGACGACCGGCTACATAACCAGCACCACAACCATGTGACAGACGCCGAGTATCTCCATCGAGCCTAAAGCACGCCGGCATCTCTCCTGGTCATCATCGCTAACCACCCACCTACCTGTTCTGCTTAACAGCCGACCTAACTTGCCACTATATCCCTCCGCAGTGCCATGGGACTGGCACTTGGCTAGGAAGGGGGTAATGTTATCGTGTTTTCGACAGTGGTTCCGCAGCACAAAGGAGCAGAAAATGGAAAGAAGAGAAAATAGCAAAAAGGCACAGGATAAAAGCAGAAAAATATAAAAACAGAAAAAGGAACCTTGATCGGCAACCAATCCCTAAAAAATTCAAATGATCGGACACGACCTGCAAGAAGCTTCGGTGTCGGGCCAAGGCAACGAAAGAGGAAAAAGGCGCACCATTAAAATGTGGAAGCACCCTCGAATCTGTGTAAAAGAGTGCCAGGCTCGCTCCTGTGCAAAGTGTAGGCATTAGTTGGGAATAGGATAAATTAGAATAGTGGAAAATGGGAAAAAGGGCCTAGGCTACGGCCAGCCATGTAAAAGAGGAATGACCGCCCAAAAAGGATTTAGGGCTTTGTATATAAAGTTGAAAAAAAGAATGAGAAGCTCATTCTTTGGTGTGTGGCAAAAAGAGTCTTCTTGTTCCTCTCTTCTTCTCTCCTGCTTGCTTGTGTGTACTCTTGAGAGAGGGAGTGTGAGAGTGTGAGGGAGTGAGTGCATGTGAGAGTGAGGGATCAAGAGGGTGAAGCTCTTCACCATCTCCTCTTCTCTTCTTCTCTTCTCTTCTCTTTTCTTCTCTTGCGTGCACGGCTATGGAGGATGGAGCTTGGAGATGGAGGAGGCTTGAGGATGCTTGAGCTAGCATCAAGAATCGTGGAGCTACCGGAGTGCAAGAGAGAGGAGGGTACTCGATCGAGCCTCAAGGTAAGCTCACTACACTCGTAGGATCGACGGCGCATCGGCTAGGTGAGAGATAGCCATTAGAGCTTGCTTGGAACGCTTGAACAATAAGCGGTCCATGGGTCTTGGCGGTTGAGCGAAAGCTCCCACATTGAATCTTTGACAAATTAAACACAGATACAAAATTAGAAACATCAGATTCCATGTGTGGCCAATAAAAATCTTCAACCAATGTACGTAAAGTAGAAATAATACCTCTATTGCCTTGATATGGGGGACAATGAATTTCGTGCAACACAAATGATCTAAATGGAACAGTTACACACAACCTTTTCTCATAAAACATAAATCCATCAAAATAAGACAATGAATTAATTGGAATCTAGTTATTAGCAACTAATTTATTCCAATCAGGTTGAAAACTGGGGTCTTGGTCATAGGTATCTTTCATAGGAATAAGGGAATCAAAAGATATAACAGAGATATTATAGATCCTTGGTCTTCTACTTAAGGCATCTGCAACAACATTCTCTTTTCCAGGTTGATATTGGATAAGTGGATGAAAAATTTGAATAAAAGTAGCTCATTTGATACGATGACGATCATAGATTTGTGGCTGACTAAGGAGGTGTTTGATACTTTGTTGGTTAGTTTTGATCATGAATTCAGATCCCATTAGATAGTGTTTCCATTGACGTAAAACTTGTACTACAACTAACAATTCCTAATCATAGGTAGAATACTTGAGTTTAGAGGGTTTAAGTTTACATCTAGAATAGGCTATGGGATGTGAATCTTGCATAAGGACAACTTCTATTCCTAATCTATTAGCATCAGTGATGACTACTAGGAAGAATGGCCGATTAAAGTCAAGTAACTGCAAAATAGGTGCATGTGTTAAAGCATGTTTCAATAAATCAAAAGATTTTTACTGACTATCTGACCAATGATATACAACACATTTCTTTAATACTTTTGTTAAAGGCAATGTAAGCAATGAAAAATTTCACAAATTTTCTGTAAAAGCTAGTAAGACCTAAGAAAAAACGTAACTCATGCACATTTTTAGGGATCGACCAATTCAAAATTGCTTCTATCTTTTTAGGATCAACTTTAATACCATTAGATGAAACAATATATCCTAAGTATTCAATTTGGGTTTGGAAAAATTCACTCTTTTTAGGGTTAGCATATAATTGATTCTCTTTCAATAGTTTGAAAACCAAAGATAAATGTTCATAATGCTCATTCTCATTCTTACTAAAAACCAATATGTCATCAAAGAAAACAATGACACAATGCTGATGCTTCAAAAATATGCGATTCATCATATGATTGAATGTAGTTGGTGCATTAGTCAAACCAAAAAGCATAACAAGGAATTCATAATGACCAAATTGAATTCTAAATGTAGTTTTGAAAATATCATGTGTATCCAATCGTACTTGATGATATCCAGATTTGAGATCTATCTTGCTAAATGTTGTGGCCCCTTGTAGTTTATCCATGAGGTCATCCACCCTAGGGATCAAATATCTATTCTTGACAGTGATTTTGTTTAGGGCATGATAGTCAATGCACATCCTATAGGTATTATTTTTCTTCTTAACTAATAGGATAGGTGCACCAAAATGAGAACTACTGGGCCTAATGAGTCCTCGGGTTAACAATTCTTTAACTTGGGCTTGGATTTCTTTCTATTCAATTTGATTGTGTCTATAAGGTGCTCTACATGGTGGTTGAGAACCTAGAATTTAGTCTATTTTATGATCTTCAGGATGTGTAGGTGGTAAGCTAGGGGGTAAGTCAGCAGTAAAACAATCTTTAAATTGTGAAAGAAATTGTGTGTGCCTAGGATGCATCTGATTTTCCTTAGCTTCAATTTCATTCACCCATACTAAGTATGATTTGCTACCGTTTCTGAATGCACCTTTAGCTTGTGTGTGACTAAGAAATGGAAATTTATCAAAGGTGTGTGTACCATGTAATGTGATTTGTTTTCCGTTAGAATGAATTTTCATTGAATGTGTGAAATAATCTATGTCGGGATTATATTTGTGATGCCAAGGCATTCCTAAAATAATGTCACTAGATTGCAAAGGTACAACCAAGAAATTTTTGCGCTCAATATAATCACAAATTTTAATTTCTAAATCATGAACTTCTTGTGTGCCATTGTATCTAGTGCATAAGAACACAGCTTTTATGCGATAATGAGTTGGAACAGTATGTAAATTCAATTCTTTGACCAATTTTGCAAAAATAAAATCATGTGTGCTCCCACCATCATCATGCAAAACAATATTTTCTTTACCATACACAAGACATTTCATCGTTAATAATGAATGAGGATTTGGCATACCTGGTAAAGCATATGAAGTAGTACTCATATCATCATCATCTTCCGTGAAATTTGGCATTTCTTCATGGTCTTCGTCTTCAATCACTCCCAAGTAGTTGATGTGAACAATTGGCTTTTTGGATTGACAGTTTACCGCTAGATGTCCAGGTTGGTGGCACTGTAAAAGAGTGGGGATAGACGGGTAGGACACGGATTAGCATGGGAATACCTAGTTATACTGACAGGGTATATAAGGTTTTGAGAGACCCAATTAGGGGATCAATTTTATCAATAATCAAGTCTCTTTTCTCCTTCCTTCTAGCTTTCATGGCTTCCCTCCTCTTTCTCTCTCTTTTCCTATATTTCTCTCTCTTCTACTAGTCTTTCTCTCTCTTCTTCTTTCATCTTCTTCCTCTTTCTCTCTCCTCTCTGCAATCTCTCCCTTCTACAATGGATTGTCACCAAAGATACACCCCTAGCATAAGGGTTGTCTGCAGGTCCCATAATTATTGCTTGCCAATGGAACATATATTCTGCCACCGGACTTGCGCTGCATGAGGTGGGAGGATATTTGTGCAAACCCTTGAGCTCCTTGAGGAGGCCTTTGGAGGCCATCAATGCGGAGCAGTGAGGGAAAGCACGGAGGAGGCCAGTTAGAGTAAAAATGCAAGATTCGGGGGCGGCCGATGCAGATCAAGTGGAAGGTGCAAGGAACACAAAACAAAATATAGACAGACAGACTGGCTGTGAGGCACAAGGAGACGTGCCATTACAGGAGGCGGAGGTTCATCATCATCAGAGGCCCCCATGTCTGCCTCTACAATCCTCCCAAACAACCTTTGTTTAGGGCAATCATAATTGGCAAAAATACTGGGAAGCTGAATTGAACACATAGAAAGAATTATGCTTGGGTTTCTTGTATCCGGGGTTTCACTATCCCCCAAGCTCAGTGATTCTTACAAGAGTGACTAGACATCTTCATTATCCTGGAAGTAAAGTAGGGATGGGCAAACACAGACTGAGCAAAAGATCATAGGAATAATGCTTTACCTAACATTGCAGTTGATGTTTTTTGCATAGTGATCACATGGCATTTGATGCGACTGAGCAAAAGATCATAGGAATAGAGCTTTACCTGACATTGCAGTTGATGTGTTTTCATAGCGATCACATGGCATTTGATGCATCATTTGATTGGATGTAATAGTAAGCTTTACCTCACATTGTAGTTGATGTATTGGCATAGTGATCACATGGCATTTGATGCATTATTTGACTAGGCTTAAAAGGATAATGGGCCAAAATGAGACATAGCTTTTGAATTATCTTAATATCTACCTACATCATTGACTCCATGCATAACATGGAGCTCCTTATCCCCAAGAAAGGGCTAATTTCAGTGTTAGATCAGTATATATTGGTGAAGAGGGAGATGACAACATAGACAATAAGGTTTCGACATTGCCCCATGTGGGAAAAGGGGCTCTGAATAGCGTCTCTGAGTTTGACTTCAATGATTCAAGAAGAAGGATTTGTGAGTAGGAGAGCCACCACACAAGGAGTATTGACTGCTGGACAAGAGCAACAAACGAGGAACTGCAGCCACATTGGCCAGGGAGAAGCTTAGAAATTAAAAGGTGGTGAGAAGGAGGTAGGAGCTACTCCTGAAGGAGGGTTTCGGAAGAGGAAATGGTGGCCTACAAGACAACAAGGGGGTGGTGATCCGTCGAAGAAGAGAGGAGGAGGGCTCCAAACTAACAAGGGCCACCTCTGAAACAAGGTGGTTAGCTACTCTTCTCGAGGAAGCGACTACAGTAAGGCAGATGGTGGGTCTACAAATGCTCAAGGAGTGAGGGTCCTCCTCATCGGGGGTTGGGAGCTAGTAAGTGTGGCATGCTGCTACACTCTGAATCAAATGCTAGGAGACAGAGAGGAGAGATAAATTAGTGACATAGAAGAAGAAGGAGTAACCCATGAGGTCTTGGAGCTCATCGACTGCCCTCACGTAAACCAGTTGCTGGCATCCCAGCTATGATTAGATGCAACTGTTGTTGCCATTGCCATTCTGAATGTTTGGGGTTAGAGGTACTCCCAGGGTCAGAGGGCTCAATGGAGAATGAGGGCTTGACATGGTTGATGTATTCCAGGAGACATGGAGAGTCAGCATGCTCATTATGTTAATGCCTCAAGTTACAAAGGCATTATATCCTTGGAGTTCTTGTTTCACTACTCCTTGGGAAAGCATGCAGGTCAGCAACAGTAATAGCAATCATACTCCCATTTGTACATGAAGCATCACATACAAACATAGCAGATCTTCCATCGTCATTCCTTGAAACGGTTGCTAGATTGGAGCTTCGTCGCGTCAATATTTGATGAGCAAAGATCTGGTCAAAGGATACTTCAGCTTGCATGTGGACATGAGGATAGTCTTCATCTCTACTATACCAGCTCTCCAGGTTAGCCAACAGGGAGAAAAACTACCTTTCAAGTCTCACTTGCTTAGCAAGGTCTTAGCAACAGCTAGCCTGGTTGAGATTGGTTAAGACCAGTAAAGCCAAATGTTAGGACCAGTAAAGCCAAATGTTCCAGATGATTGGATTGGAAGATGGATTCAAGAGGTGTAGCCTTCCTGGAAGTTGATTGAGTACCTGAAAGGATTCCAGCAAGCCTTTGTAGTGTTGACTCCAGGGGGTACGACCAAATCTGAGTTAACAATAAGTGAACTTGACAATGGTACTCATAGTGGTATGTCTATGCCTTGATTGTCAATCTTGGTAATGATGCTTATGATTGGTCTTGAGATGTCATGTTTGGTAAGGTTATGCTCTTTTTGGCAATGTATTAGCCCTAATCAGCAAGGTTTTGGTTCATATTGGCAATGGTTTCCACGTATAGTGATGCATGGAAGTTGCAAAGTATTGCAAGGATGCAGACTCAAGGAACCGCTGACAAAAGTCAATTACAAAAAAGCCTTCTTATGTGATTGAGAGTAGACCCCATAGCTCGATTCGAAGAGGTATCGTCCTCTTTGATCTGAGCCAAAAATATTCCCATTTTGCCCTAAGGTTTGGGAGATAGACCCAATTTTGTGCTCAGAGGTACTATGGGACAGGCAACAGTCCTACACAATCAGCCCACAAAAGTCAATTACAACAAAACCCTGATCATTTATTGTCTAAGATATTTTTACATAAACTTGTAGAGGGGATTAAGAGCCTTAATTTGAATCAAAAAGTTTGGCAATCAGAGCTTTCTAGCTCAAGATATTGCCATTTATGTAACAGGGGGTCTAGTGGACTGCACTTGGGATGGCAAGCCATAAGGGTAAAGCAAAGGCCCAAGAGGACTTCCAGTGTGAAATAAGGGACTCCTGTACCTCAACGAATGATCTTAGCTCAACCTAAGAGGATTGTGAATACATGTTTGAAGAGGGTGCCCTTGAGATGGATTGCTTCTCTATGCTCAACCATACTCTATGCCAACATGAGACCCGTCATGCCGACCAGCATCGAGAGTTGGAACAACGCCATAGGGAGATGGAAACCCACCAAGATCAACGTCATTCTTAGATGATGGCCAAGATGGACTTACTCATTGAGTGCATGGGCACCCTCATCCCCACCATCGCACCTTCCTTGGCTCAGCCCAAGGGGCATGTCCCTCCCCGTAAGGCCAACTCCCCTCCTACCTTGGAGACCGGACGTAACCCACAAGGTTTTGGTGGCACCCGTGGCCTTCCCCATAGCACCTATGAGCTGGGTGAGCCCTCTATGAGACATGATGAACCCATCCTCCCATCACCCGTGACGAACCCTTCTAGCCCATCCTTGGGATAGCAGCTTCCTCGTAGTGGAAGCTATATGCAAGGGCAAAATGCAAATTTTGGGCAGCATTGTATGCAGGGTGCACATGGCAGTTTTGGGCAGCAAGGACCCAATGTTCAGTTTGGTTTGCATGTATTGCATGGGCAACATGGAAATTTTGGGCAGCAAGGCCCTAATAATCAGTTTGGTCCACATATAATGCATGGGCAACATGGCACCCATGGACATTTCGGTCAGCAAGGCATGTATGGGCATTCTCACGGACATTATGAGTACCATGAACATTGGCATGGGTTCGATGTGCAAAGGCAAGTGCATGCACCTACTTATGGTCAACATGCATATGATGAGTGTGAATATTTTGAGCAGCATGCATCTGATGACTATATATGTTCTTATGAACTACATTCTGGTCACATACATGGACAACCATCTAGACAACATTATGTATATGGACAACATCACACAAATGTATATGAGTGTACATGGGGAGCAACATCATTATCAACAATGGAGTGCTCGATATCATCAGCCACTTGATCATTACTATAAGCAACATATGCATCCTTATGAGCCATATGATACCTCTCAAGAACGATGCCATGATGAGAGCATCTCACTGCTGCAGGCTCATGAGAAGATGCCCCATCAGCCCAAGGCCCTTAACTTTGAATGCCCAGTAATAGCCACGCATGTGAAACTCATGGACATGAAATGCCTAGGGATTGATGCATTGAATGCTGTATTGATTGCAACCTCATCTGCTCCAGTCCTATTTGACCTAGTGGTTCCCAATGAGTTTATGGACAAGTCAATGCATGCTACCGTATGGGTCGGTAAGGATCTTGTGCCACCATTAGTACTTGATGATGACACCATGAATTACTTCTATGATACAGCGGATGCATTGGATCACAATTACCCTTTTGACCTCGGTGGTAGTATGGTGACCCATGCTTGTATGGATGACCCTTGTGCTCTTGATGCTTATTATGCAGGTTATCCATTTGATCCCGGGGAACAGAGTGGTCTTGGAAAAGCCCTATCTCAATCAACATTTCACCGGTGCATTTCTTTCCCTACTTCAAGGATGCAATTTTGATTGAGCAGTAGCTAAATTTGCCCCGATCTGAAATGCAGACAACTTATAGACAACATACTATTTTAGAATAGTTTTTACCCTGCATTAATGGCAGTCAAGTGTCACCTATATGGCTTGAAAGTATGCTTCATGAGCTTCATTTTGACATGTCACACGCCTCAATCGGAGCTGCCCATAGGAAGTTATGACCAGTTTTCTCCAGCAGGCCTGTTCCGGACAACATGGTGTCCATTGTTTGTTAGCCCCTAATTGTCAAGAATTGGAGGCCAAACTCATATGCTATCAACTTGCACATGTCATATACATCATACACACAATTCTATGTGCCAATTCCACATGAGATTGTACTTCACCATACCTATATTCTCCATTGTAATGCTGAGCAGAGTAGTATTCTACACCCCCCCTTTCACTGTGAGCCATAGGTCCTCTTTTTGTTTTTGAGGGAAAAAACTTTCGGGTTTGGGTTGGAATGTAAAAGAGTGGGGATAGATGGGCAGGACACGGATTAGCATGGGAATACCCAGTTATACTGACAGGGTATATAAGGTGTTGAGAGACCCAATTAGGGGATCAGTTTTATCAATAATCAAGTCTCTTTTCTCCTTCCTTCTAGCTTTCATGGTTTCCCTCCTCTTTCTCTCTCTTTTCCTGTCTTTCTCTCTCTTCTGCTAGTCTTTTTCTCTTTTTCTTTTATCTTCTTCATCTTTCTCTCTCCTCTCTACAGTCTCTCCCTTCTCTCCTTCTCTCTCCTAGGTCTCCTTCATTACAAGCACTTATAGCAAACTATAGACTTGGCTTTGGAAACAGTATTGGTAATGGCTGGAGTTTAGGTATGTTGAAAGGGGGCTTAGGATTTGAATTTGTGTTTGATAGTAAAGCAGGGGGTCATGTCCAGGATTTACGGAAAGAAGAAGGAACAAAGCGATTTTGATTGAATCTTCGAAAGGGGGAATTGATTTGCTTTGTACCAAAGTTATTGTTAGTTCATAATTGTTGTGGTCGCTTCTCTCGTCCACAAATTTTGTCTTCAGCATCATGGGCTAGAGAAATTGCATCCTCCAGAGTCATTGGCTTGAACATGTTCACCTCCACATAGAAGTGATCAAGCAAACTAGACATATACTTGCGCTTGTGGATCGCCTCAAGTACATCTTCAAGCATTCGAAGTTGTAATAAGGCATTCCAAAAATGCTCACTGTATTGCGGAATAGACTCATGATCTCTTTGTTATAGAAGATCCCATTGTTTGATTGCTTTTTCATGGAATTGAGGTGGAATAAAATTCTGCAAAAATTTCTTTTGAAAAGCCTCCCAAGTAGTAGGATAATCAATACTCTTGCGGATAACAATCCACCATAATGATGCTCTATCCACTAAATGGTTAGTGACACATTTGAGTTTGTCTTTTTTGGCATACTATTATTCATGGAAATAATCATCAAACTGACTGACAAAAGTGAGAACAAATTTTTCATCACGTAGCCCATTAAAAGTACCGAATTTGAAATTTCTTTTACTTATATTGGCTTCTTTCATGATAGATTGTGCTTCAAGTGTCGCATTGATCGTATGTCGTATAACATCTTCGTGTTGTGGTCCATCTTGATCAACAGTGGATCGTTGAAGAGTAGCCAGTTGAGCTTGCAAAGCTTGACGTGCTCTTCGTTCCTCTTGAAGTTGCATCATAATTATGTTCAATTTTTGCTCCATTGTTGGTTCTGATAAATCACCTTCGGCCATAAAATCTTCCATGGTTTGATTGGAAATCCTACAAAATCTTAAACAACTTCACACACTCAAAATCTTGTTAGAGGGATGAGTGTAGCTCAAGTTTGGGTTTACAAGGCTTGATTTTTTTAAAAAATTTACTTTTTTTGTGATCTTTCTTCTTTTGTGGATCCGGTAATTGATGAAGTCCTTCTTCCAACGAATACTTCGTCCGTGTAGACTACGTATAACAATCTGCTTGATGGAAATTGGCTCTATGAGAGTGCAAGTATGAATAGGGGATTGCTGAAACTTTCGGGAGTAGTTTGGAATGGTGTGAATAGCTGCTAGGCAAGAGTTTAAAGATTGAAATCATTAAGGTTTAAAAAGATTGATAAGCTTAAGCTTTAAAGAAAAGCCTTTGTGAATTCGAATTGTAATGACAAGGACGGTGGCAACTTTTTGTCGATGTCGACTTCCTGCAGTACGTCCTCCCACAACGATTCATCAAATTTAGAAGAGCTTAAACTCTTTTAAGCTTATTAAGCTTATGAAATATGAAATTCATAATCTTCCTTCTATGTTCACTGGAAAAAAAAATGTCTTCCAAAGAAGCTTCCCGGGGTGGTCCTCCATCTCCAGAGAGTGGTCCTTCCCAATCCAACAGCACAGTAGGGGATTCTTCACTGCCAGGAACACGCTGATATTGATGGTTCGTCGCAAGACTTGACTGCAGAGCCGTGTTTTAGGAGCTTCACCTTTGCGCAAGATGATTGGAAGCCCTTGATCTCAGCTTTGCTCTAATACCACTCGTGCGCAAATCGGATGCTAGATGCGTACATGTAGCGAGCACTGGAAGGTCCCCAAGAACAAAAAAACTCTACTCAAGCTCATAAATCGGATGCTAGATGCGTACATGTAGTGAGCACTGGAAGGTCCCCAAGAACAAAAGAACTCTACTCAAGCTCATAAAACAAGAAGATAGATTTGTACGACATGAAAAAAAGAGACAAATTGGTACAATATCCCTCCATGCCTTGTGTGAGTGCTTCATAAGGCATGTATTTATAAATTTATTCATCTCAAAGCTAAAAAATAGCTCAATTTTACAATTAGCATGCTTTGGCTTTTGTGGATGCTTTTGTCCAAATAAAGAATAAAGCAGTTGGGTGACCCAAAAGTTGAGCTGTGCCCAAATACAATGTCCAATGATGAAATATTTAAATCGAGCGCCCATGCGCATACAAAATAATAAATATTTATCAAGCACTTCAAAAAATAAGCGTGCCTAAATAAATATTATGACCACACCTTTAATGATAAGACGCGAGCCCATCAAAAATGGTAATTTCTTCTAGGTAATTTAAATACACGCTATCGCCTAGTGCTTTCTAATGCCACTGCTGCCTACTCTACACATCAAATGAATCATTCACAATTGTTAAAAAATAATAAAATTAAATCGACAAAAGTGAATATCTAGTAGTCTTCAGCTATAAAATAAATAAATAGGTTGGAACTCTGTTCTAAACTTAATTTAATACCGTGCACTCTAAACTAATAAACGTCCATTAATTTAAATATGTATTTTGTGAAATCACTCGCCATGGAATCACCCACGTGCACATTAAATTAATATGACAGTCGATAGGCGTCCCTTTCAACTTCTCGCACAAGGAATCCACCTTGTGTACGAGCCCTGTCAAATAAATACAATTTTACGGAATCCATCGCAAAACCTCACGGAATCCACCATGGAATAAAAAACTCACGAAATCCACTGTGGTTTCATGGAATCCACCGTGGAATATGCCTCCTGGCATCAGATACAATTGAGCTTGAGGGGGAGTGTTGAGATGGAAACCTCAATACTTACAGACATTGATGATAGACTACCTAGCTAGATTGGTCCACATGTCTACACTTAGCATTTTGGTAGTCATTGTGACCCTCACATAGCTACTAGCTTATTACTTATTATATTTAGTTTGTTACACCTACATATATCTAGCATAGATATATTGCCGTCATTGATTTTATATATCTAGCATAAATAAGTATAGAAATAGATTTGGGAGGGCAAACATTCCTCCTCCTCAAGGCACTAGCATAGGAGGCACTGCTAGACTAGACTGAGTAACTGTGTAGGAGGAGGAGTGGTCACAATTATATATCTAAGCTTATTTATATTTAATTTTTGTGCTAACTCTATTTGTCTCATTTTACAACGAAATATAGATGTTAGGACTCAATGTTAAGGAATTTCTTCCTAGTACAAATGGAGTAAGAATTCGGGATTGGAGCCAAAAGTGAGTTATGAGAAACATGACTCTCTTGCTGTACAACATAGATGAAAAAATGTATAGGAGGATATTGGATTATAAAGCCCCAACCTAAAGAAGAAATATCTAGCCTCATTGATATCGAGCTGCCCACATATCTATAATAATAGATCACATCCTTTGATGATGAGAACCTACATTTGGCACTGGCAGCTTTAGTCTTCAAAGCTTGGCCTTCAACTTGATTCTTAAGGTCCTCCCATGCAAGCAAAATATATCGCATCTCACATAATCCCAATAGCATTGTCACCAAGATCTAAAATCCATTTGTAATGCATAGAGAGGGGCTAGATATGATTTAATCCATCATGGTTCTTCATGCTAGAAAAATATATCTAACATATGCTATCAGTCTCAACAAATTGTAATACATCCTTATACATGATGTTCCACCAATACCTCTCTTTGATCTTCTTGAATGTAGCCCATAGACCTCATCAGCCTATAGACTCTCATGAAACTTGTTCATGATTTGCAACTAAGTAGTCCTGTCACACATTACTTGTAAAGGATTCCCCTTTTCATGCCTTGGATGCTTCTAAAGAAAGCCATGTTTTAAAAAGTAACCATATGCCTTTCTTCTAATTCTCTTGAATTCATCATTTTTTAATCCATCTCTTCTTGTCAAGGTACTCAAATACCATCAAATCTGTAATCATTATCTATCATATAGCTCTTCTACAAAAGACTTTATCAAAGAAATGGAACATTCATGATCAAGTGCAGTTCCTATAATTTGAATCTCTTCATCATCAGACGTAATATCCTCTTCATCTTCATACTTCATTAGGGAAAAAAACGCTTCAAAAAAGGGACTTGTAATAAAATGATTAAGTTGCTAATTAGTTGAGATTTTGGAAGAATGAAAACACCAAATTTGGTTGCTCATATGTGATTAATGAGAGAATATTGAATTCATTGAAGAGCTTAGCCATTAATTGTTTCTCATCTTTAATTTATGTCAGGGTCACCTTTTCAGCCGTTTTTGTCTTCGAACTTGGGAGAATTTATATTCTCGAGAAATGTCCACCTATATCGTGTTTGTCTACTCCTGCGTCTTCTTTTCACACGCTCTTTCTCCATTCTCTTTCGCCATTCTCTTCTTTGTGCTCACTTTCTTATCACTTTGATCATTGATCTGCTAAAATGTTTAGCAATACTTTTGCAAGTAATACAAATGTGAGCACATGTAAGTACAAACTTACCATCCAACAAGATCCAATTTATTCATCTTGGAGATGTATACATCATCGAGTACTAACAGATGAGATGAAGGCCAACAGATTGCGAACTCAAGGAAAGAAACATATAGATTTGTGGGCGGATGGAAATATTTATCCCAAGGATCCTTCAATAGGTAAATCTCCTAATTCTTTAAATATTCATGACTATATGAGATATGTGGGGGAAGGTTATAATGGGATGCTTGGCTATTGTAAAAGGTTATAATCTACATCTTACACATACATGGCTCAAATGAATGAAATGAGAAAATCATTATTTATTGCATAGACAAGCATTTCTGAGCTTACAAATAAGATTGACATTCTAGAAAATGCTAATAAGTTATTACAAAACAAGCTAGCACACTTAAAGAAAACTTCAATAGGATTCAGAGAGAGAAAGAGGCCATTAAAAAATATAACTAGCTTGTGTGAGAGAGTAAAGAAAAGAAGATTGAATCTTGCAAAGAAATATGTCTCTAAGATGTCAGGTATTAATATTTGAGAGAGTGAGGAGAGAACAAGTCTTTTAAAAAAGACCATGAATAAGAATGATATTTTGAGAATTCCTAGGTCACCTCAGAATATGGATTTGAGAGGCCCAACTCTCAAAGAATTGGTCAAGGACTTAAAGGACACTGTAAAACCAAATGAAATTGTAGAGACATGTGATGCTATGGGAATTGGTCGAAAACGTTATCGTGCTATCTCAAGATTATGGTTTAAAAATCTAATATGTAATAGAATAACTACATTCGGGTTACCTCGAGCCCTTAGAGTATCAATTGCAAGGACTTCCATGTATTATAAGATTCCACAAAAGTCAAAAGGAAAATCTAGTTTTGAATACAATGCGTTTAAAAATATATGGGTTGATCTAAGAAGAGTGCAGATTGCAATGGTTCACATGTATAGACTCACATTAGAGGAATGATGTTGGTTGTTGATATGTATCCAGAAGAGTTCAAATGTTCGATTACAAATCTTGTTCAAGCAATAAAGGAGGCATGGGGAGAAAAGGATATCACATTTTATTTGGTAAGAGAGAATATTTAATCCAAGATTTCTTTGATAAAATTTCCAATGGCATAAAATGATTGTTACTCTTTTGAATTTGCAGCATATCCTTCATATCCATGGGCCTTATTTTGTGGAGGAGCAAGGCCTCCTAGCAACTTATAGCGGCCAAGGCATGGAAAAATCTCACTATCAAGAATGTACAAGTTTTTTTCGAAGCACAAGATATGGAGGAGGAGTTACAAAAAGCAATGATCTTGAGGAGCTATTCAATTGGTTTTTTCGACAACAGCTTCAAAGAATGAATACTTTAACTTGAAAATTCATAGTATTTTTCAAGAAAGAAAAGTACAAAGCTAGCTCTCAAGAGCCTTTACATCATCCTCCCCCTCTAGGATATTTCCTTTACAATGCATAAATTTTCTTCTCTTGTAGCCAACTATTGATTTTATATCAGTTCGATTTGCTGCCAAAGCATAAGATAAGAGGGCCAAAAAGTATCCTTCCCTAGAAGCAAAGAAACCATGACCATAATCAAAAATCCTAATTGCCACAATCTTCTCCAAAAACATCACCTTGTGTGCATTGTATTGTAACCCAGAGAAACCAAGTAGCCTTGTAAGTGCCTTGATACATAGTATAGGCCATGTTGCTTCCACTAAGAAGATGTTATGAAATACCAAGAAAACATGAGGATCAATCCTTGCTAAGTAATGGCAAAGTGTAACATCTTTCAATGAACTAATACCAGCTCTCGTCCCTTTACCCCATCCCAAGAAGTTCTCAAAATCTTCAATCTCTAACTATAAAAAAGATAAATGTCAAATGAATGTTGAAATCAAACATATTAATATATATCTTATAGAATTTGAGATAATAGTACCAATTGATTTTCATCATTCTCTAGCTTAGTTAGATTCCATATGTTAATTGATGATTGTGCCTCATTTTGGTATCTTACAATTCTTTAACATATTGTGACTATTCTCTGGCATTTAAAGCATGGCATGAGAGAGCCAGGAAAGTTATGTATTGGCTGTTTATCAGCATTTTAGACTCTGATTGTGCATATTCAAGATGCAAGTACGCCAAAGGAGGCATGGGATACTTTGTCAAAAATGTATAGCACAAATACGCTAGCCAGGAAAATGCAGCTTAAGCAAGAGTTGCACAATGTGCAAAGAGAAAGTATGAGCATCAATGACTACCACATGAAGGTGAAGAAGATTGTAGATGCACTTGCTTCCATTGGGTCGCCAATGGAAGATGATGATTTAGTTTCTGTGACCTTGAATGGTCTAGGAAAGGATTATACACAGTTTCAAACATCCATTTCCGTCCGTGAAAGATTTCCTGATTTTGAGGAGTTGATTGCTCTTCTAATTTCTGAGGAGCAAAGAAATGGTGGTGCATCTTCTTCAGGAGAAACTTCAAAAGAAGCTGTCTTCTACTCAAATGCTGGAAGAGGTAGAGGCAGAGGTAGAGGAGGCCGATCTGGAGGCTGTGGTAGAAATCATAATATACAGCAAACTCAAGAAAACCAGTCCTATGGAGGAGGACGTGGTAACTCTAGAGGCAGGGGGAGCCAAAGAGGTCGTGGTGGATGGCAAAGAGGCCAAAATACAAACAACAATGTTGAATGCTACTACTGTGGTAAAATGGATCATATGGCTAAAGACTGCTATAAAAAGCAGAATGACATCATGAATGGAAAATTGCAACAAGGAAATTATGCATCTTCTAGTAGACAGGGTGATGAGAGAAATGAGCATTTGTTTATGGTCTAGCACTTGACCAATTCTGTGACAAGTGCAGAAGAAAGCAACGATGTGTGGTATGTTGACTCAAGTGCATCAAACCACATGACATGTCATGCAGAATGGATGCAGGATGCAAGAAAAATGGAAAAACTAGGATTTGTGGAGACTGGTGATGATACTGCACATCCTATTGTGCAGATTGGAAAAATTCCTTTGTCTATGCAGGATGGAAAAAAGAAATACCTGTCGGATGTATTTCATGTCCCGAATATCACTAAGAACCTAGTTTCTGTTGGTCAAATGGTTGAGCAGGGCTTGCAGGTCAGATTTAATTCTCATGGATGCTTTGTTGAGGATATAAAAAATAAAGGTTGCTTGATAGAAAAAGGAAAGAAGAAGGGCATAATGTTTACGTTGGATGCAGACATGCCTGAATTGAGTGCAGCAATGTTTGCACATGGGACCGGTGTAGTTGCAGATATTGATATCTGGCATAAACGCATTGGTCATGTTAATGTACAGCGACTTAAATCAATGCAAGCCCAAAATATTGTTGCAGGATTGCCTAAATTCAAGGTTGCAAAAATGCATAAGGTATGTGAAGCCTATCAGTTTGGAAAACATGCAAGGAAACCATTTCCTAGACATGTTCAAGAGAGTAAGAAGCCATTGGAATTAATACATTCTGATGTGTGGACTACTAAAGTTGCATCTCTTGGAGACTGTCATTATTTTGTCACTTTTACTGATGACTATAGCAGAAAAGTTTGGGTGTATTTTATGAAAAAGAAAAGTGAAGTTTTTGGGCATTTCAAAACTCTTAAAGCTATGGTTGAAAAAGAAACATGACTGCAAATAAAATGCCTAAGGTCAGATGGAGGGGGAGAGTACCTCTCAAATGAGTTTGCAAGGTTTCTGTAGGAGCATGGCATAAAGCAGCAATATTCATGCAGTCATACCCCACAACAAAATGGAATTGCAGAAAGGAAAAACGGGCATATTGGAGAGGTATCTCATGCCATGCTCAATGAAAAAGACCTGCCAGATTTTTACTGGGCTGAGGCAGTTGCTACAGCAGTCTACATAATGAACAAGACTCCCACTGCAGCAATACATGGCATGACTCTAGAGGAGAGGTATATTGGTAGGAAACCAAATATTTCTCATTTGAAAATTTTTGGTTGCATTGCCTATGTTCATGTGCCAGATGAGTTGAGATCCAAGTTGGATCCAAAAGCTGAGAAGTCGGAGGGGGGTAATGTTAACCCCAAGTCAAGAAGGTGGAAGAATGAATGAAAAAGTGGGAAGAAGATGGAAAAAGAGCAAAGACATGTAGGCAGTCTCTAAAGCTAATATGGGGCCAAAAGTGTAATTTTAAATGAAAGGCGCCTCAAAAAACTCCAAAAATTTGTGTAGAAGAGCACCAGGCTCTCTTCTGTGCCAATTGTAAAGTATTAAATGGGTGTAGGCACAAGGCTAGAAGGGGGAAATAGACAAAGGCCATCCTTTGTCACAATGGCCGGTCATGTAAAAAGGGATGGGTGCCCATGGGGTTTTTAGGGTTTGTATATATAAAGTTCAAAAAGTGAATGGAAGCTCCTTCTTTGGTGTGTGGCTGACAAGAGCTCTTCTCTTCTTTTCTTCTCCTTTTTTGTGTGTGCTTTTGAGAGAGGGAGTGTGAGAGTGTGAGAGAGTGAGTGTGTGGGAGTGAGGGATCAAGAGGGTGAAGCTCTTAACCATCTCCTCTTCTCTTCTCTTCTCTTCTCTTCTCTTCTCTTCTCTTGTGCGCAAGGCTATGGTGGATGGAGCTTGGAGATGGAGGAGGCTTGAGGATGCTTGAGCTAGCATCTAAGATCGTGGAGCTACTAGTGTGTGCGAGAGAGAAGGCAACTCATATCGGCATCAAGGTAAGCTCACTACACTAGTAGGATCGATGATGCATCGACTATGTGAGAGGTAGCCATTAGAGCTAGCTTGGAACGCTTGAAACAATAAGCGGTCTGTGGGTCTTAGCGGTTGAGAGAAAGCTCCCACACCACCTTTCAAAAGGCGATGTGGAGGCTTATTGATAGGCTTGGTATTTGGAAGCAAGTCAATGGGGTGATCCAATTCACACTTTGGAGGAAGAGAGGAAGGTGGCTGAAATAAATAATCATACTCTTTCAACAATTTGCAAAGACAAGGATCCATATCTTTTGAAGGAGTAGAGGGCTAATTTGAAGAGCGCTAATCCTCATCAATCTTTGACAAAAGAAGGGCAAACCTACATGACTTTGCATTTATCTCTTCTTAATCTTCTTGAGGCTGATCACCTCTAGCTTCTTCTTCTCAATCCCTCGAAGAGTAACTTGCTTTCCATGCCATTGAAAATCGATTTATAGCCTATTCAAACCCATGGTAAACGTGTCAATACTTTTCAGCCAATTGCAGGCAACTATAACATCAATGGGGCCTATCTCCAAGGCAATAAGACTCACCAAACTGGTACAAGATGATGATGAAGTGATGGGAAATTTCAGCATTAAATCTGAAATTAATGCCCAATTTTGATCCATAAACAATAGGAAATGTAGGAATTATGCTATAGCTATTTTTTTGGCTTCCTTTTTGCTGAAATTTAGTCTTTGTTTGCCCATAATTTGCAAATGTTCTAGAGGGCCGATTGGTGAGCTGAAATAGTTGCCCTGTTCTTTGCTGAAAAATCTTGTATTTTTTACAATACCTTTTAGCCAACTGTATGGCCGCTTGTAAAGAGGATGGTTTCACAGCTCCCACTTCGGAAGATAGAGAAGATTCAAGCCCAAATATTGTCACGAATTGCATGATGGGGGGACTTGCTTGAGCTGTTGTGCCAAACACACACTGTATACACAAGAGGAAGGTCACTCAAGAACACAAGAAGAGAGAAGGAGGCCAAAACGTTTTCTTGATGGTTTCTTCTTCTTCTTCCACATACTATATAATGTACACAAAGTATAGATAAGATACAACATAAAGGAAAGTGGCCTATTAAGTCAAACAGTGCATAACCGACTACACTAATTGACTGGCGCTATGTCTTTGCCAGTTGTAGGTAGGTGTAACAAACTAAATATAATAAGTGATAAGTCAGTGGCCATGTGAGTATCATAATGACTACCAACGTGCTAAGTGTAGACGTGCGGATGCATCTAGCAAGGCGGTCCATCATCAATGTCTGCATGTGTTGAGCTTGCCATCTCAACACTCCCCCTCAAGCTCAACTCTATCTTTGCAACTCCAAGTAAGCTTCGGAACATCCGAAGCTTCTCTACACCCAATGCCTTTGTGAAAATGTCAGCTATCTGATCCTGTGTGCTGACATATATCAACTCAATCGCTCCTGCAAGTACCTTCTCTCACACAAAGTGGTAGTGCACCTCAATGTGTTTTGTCCTAGCATGGAACACTGGATTCCTAGCTAGCTCTATGTTGCTCATGTTGTCACAATGAATGACAATTAGACCATCCCCCTGCACGTCCAAATCACCTAATAACTTTTGCACCCATACCACCTCACATGCTGCAATAACAGCACCTCTATACTCAACCTCTGTACTTAATAAAGCAACTGTAGGTTGCTTTTTGCTACTCCATGTAACTGCTGCACTACCAAGGGAAAACATGAATCCACTTGTAGATCTCCTGTCTGACATGCTACCAACCCAATCTGCATCTGTGTATCCAAAGACGTGTACGTCCTTACCTGCCTCATAAAAAAGTCCATAATGTAAAGTGGACTTCACATACCTCAATATACATCTAAGTGCATCCAAATGAGGCTTTCTAGGCATCTACATAAACTGACTGACAAGGCCAACAACATAGCTCAAGTCTGGCCTTGTGATAGTTATGTAAATCAAACTCCCTACTATCCTCCTAAACATAGTAGGGTCTTCTATCTCATCTCCAATATCAACACTCAGCTTCACATTTTTCTCCAATGGTACTAAAAGAGGCTTACATGTTGTCATACCATACTTGGATAACATATCCAAGCCATATTGCCTTTGGGATAGCTATATACCATCATCACATCTCATCACCTCAGTACCAAGAAAGTATCTCAGCTCACCCAAATCTTTCATCTCAAACTTCTTCTTCAAGAAGTCCTTAACTTTAGCAATCCCATTGTCACTATCACCTGTAATAATCAAGTCATCCACATAGATGACTATGATGACCAACCCTGCATCTCCCTTTCTCACATAAAGTAAGTGATCAGTATCAGAAATATAAAATCCAATATTGACAAGATACTCTCCAATCTTGTCGGACCATGCTCTAGGTGCTTGCTTCAGCCCATAGAGTGCCTTCTTTAACCTGCACACATATGTGGGATGCTCTAAATCCTCATAACATGTTGGCTGCTCCATATACACTTCTTCTTGCAATTCACCATGCAAGAAGGCATTCTTAACATCCATTTGCTGCAAACTCCAACCTTTGGCTACTGCCAAGGCTCTCACACACCTAATAGTTGCCATCCTAGCAACTGGACTGAATGTCTCTTCATAATCTATGCCATATGTTTGAGCATAGCCTTTTGCAACTAGCCTAGCCTTGTACCTGCTAACTGAACCATCTACATTATGCGTGACTTTGTAAACCCACTTATAGCCAATAGCTTTCTTACCCTTAGTTAAGGGTACCAAATCCCAAGTCATATTGGCTTCTAATGCAGCCATCTCCTCATCCATTGTTGCACCCCAATGAGCATGTCCAACATATCCTCAAAACAAGTGGGCTCAACATCCTCAACTAGTTTCACCATATAAGCATAATGGTGAGCTATATAACCTTCAAAACCAAATCTTTTAACAAGGTATTTGACCCTACTAGATCTGCGTACCACCGAATCACTCAATGAAGCCTTTACATTACTATGAGCTCTCTGTACACCTGGTGTCCTGACTGAAGGAATACCAAGCTCATCATCCAAACTCTCTGAACCTTTGGAATCTCCGTCAATTTCCAAATGACTGGTAGATGCATCATTACCATCCAGCACTTTCTTCTTTCCTTTGTCCTTCCCTACAACACTTATAGATCCACTTGAAGATGTGGGGCTACTCCTTAGTCTCCCAAACCAAGGGCTCACTGTAGGTGTAGTACCAGATGATGTTTCTAGTCCACTAAGACTCCGTGATTCTTGTTTATCTTTCTGCACATAGCTGTCTTGATCATTATCATCATCCAAAACATCACCAGCAAGTGTATACCAACTTCACATCTCATAAAAGATAACATCCCTGCTCACTCTGAACTCACCTGTGACAAGGTTATAACAGCGATACCCTTTCTGCTCTAAAGAGTATCCAATAAAGACACATTTTTATGCCTTTGGATCAAGCTTCTTCTATAGCTCATCTAGCACATGAATGTATGCAACATAGCCAAATACCTTCAAGTGTGATACATCAGGCTTCTTGCCAGTAAAGCATTCTTCAGGAGTCATCCCATGAACTGTAGCTGTGGGAGTTCTATTCATAATGTAAACAGCAGTATGGACAGCCTTAGACCAAAAATGTTTGGGCATATTCTTTTTAGCCATTAATGCCTGTGCAACTTTTGCAATATGTCTGTTTTTTCTTTCTGCAACACCATTTTGCTGTGGGGTATACCTGCAAGTAAATTGCCTCTTTATCCCATGAGTCCTCAAGAAGCCACTGAACTCATTAGAGAGGTACTCTCCCCCTCCATCTGATCTTAAACGCTTTACTTTTAAGCCTGTTTCTATTTCAACAGCTGCCTTAAAAGATTTGAAGTACTCAAACACATCACTATTTTCCTTTATGAAGTATACCCATAGCTTCCTTGAACAATCATCAATAAATATGACAAAGTATTTGCTACCACCAAGAGGTACATTCTGTGTAGGCCCCCAAACATCTTTATGCACTACATCAAGTATTTTTCTACTCACTTCCCTGTCATGCGTGAAGGGTTGTCTTGCCTACTTACCAAACTGGCATGCTTTACAAACTTTATGCAATTTTGCAACTCTAAATGAAGGCAACCCTGTAACCAATCCTCTGGACTGCATTCATTTCAGCCTTTGCACATTTACGTGTCGAATACATTTATGCCATATTTCAATATCTACAACTACTCCTTTTCCTTTAGCATACATAGCAACATCCATTGTAGGAATTCTAGCATCTAAAGTGAACATTCAGTCAACTCTACTTCCTTTTGTGACCAACCTGTACTTATCATTAAAATCTTCTACAAAACAACCTTTTGCATTGAATCCGACCTACAACCCCTGCTCTACCATTTGGCCAATAGATACTAGATTATTTGTAATTGATGGCACATGTAATACATCTATCAGACTCTTTGTCTGGAGGAAAAGGGAACCTTTCCAATGTGTGAAATTGGGTGTATGAATCATCACCCATCTGCACATAACCTGGGTTTTGTAAGTCCTGCATCTCTCCAAACCATTCAACATGACTGGTTATATGATTAGATGCACCTGAATCGACATACCATACATCATCATGTATCCCCTTTCCTGTAATTGCATTCATCATATGCTGTATAACAAATAGATGCTCATTTTTATCTTCATTCTGTCATGAAGACGATGCATAGTTTCCTTGCTGCAATTTACCACTGCGAATATCATCCTTCTTTGCATAGAAATGGGCTGCAATATGGCCTGTTTTGCCACAATAATGGCAAACAATAGTAGAATTTCTAGAACCTCTATTCTACCATCCACCTCTTCCTCTAGAGCTCCCCCTACCTCTAAATTTTCCTCGACCTCCAGAAACCTGCATTTCACCAAACTATTAATTGAACCTGTTTTGTTGGTTATCACCAACACATCCCATACCACGGCCTCTCAAAGAGGATCTACCACGTCCCCTTCCTGAACTTGAGTAAAATGCTTGGACATGTTTACCATTTCTTTCAGACAAATCACCCTGCATATTAATCTCTTCAGTAATCCTAAGAGAGATCAATTCATCAAAATCTGAAAATGGCTTCCGTACATATACTCAAGTAACAAATGATTTCCATGCCTTCTCATTGTTAAGGCCACTCAGAGTGGATGAAACCAAATCATCATCATCTGGTATCGCATCAATTGCTGCTAAAGCATCTACAATGCTCCTCACCTTCAATACATACTTATTGATAGGCATTTTTCCTTTCTTCAAGGAATTCAACTCTTGCTTGAGTTGAATCTTTCATGCCTTTGTATTTACTGAAAACATGCTCTCAAAAATTGTCCAAGCTATATGTGAAGTTTTTGCATTCCTGATATGTCCCAGCATTGTATTATCAATGATTGCAGATAGCCAGTACATCACCTTTTTATCTTTCGCTTTCCACTCTTTCCATGCTTTTAATTCATCTGCAGTCGGAGGGATACCCAGCTCTGGCGCCTTTTCTTCACTTGAGACAAACTCATAAAGGCCCTTTCCGATGAGAAAGTTCGTCACACGAAACTTCCATGAAGGGTAGTTGTTCTTGTCGAGCTTCTCAATAATGGGATTTTCAATGTTCTCTATCATTATCACAAACAAGAATACAACACAACAAGCTAGTCTTCTGCAATCTTTCACAACACGTGCACAACACTACACCAAGCAACCTTTTTCACCGATTGCCCAATAGTATATGTAATTTGCAATCTGTTTGCAGATAAACCTTATGTTTGCTTTCTGCAAACACCTAAAAAATTACAGATTCAAAATCTGTAACCTGTGCACCCACTTTTAATCAAAATAGCCAAAATCATAGTGTACCCTGAAACTGTTGTCTGCAACCTTGCGGCTCTAAAACGGGGCCTGAAACGGCCTCAGAAGCCCAAAATAACTACGGGAAGCCCTAAAAGGTCTATCTGCATTATATATAGTGATATGCTTGCACACCAAATCTCACAGTAATCTGAGATTTTTTCTCGACCCTTCTTCCGGTGCCTCCATAGGCACTATCCAAGAGAGAGAGTGGAAGAATGGGAGAGCTTATTACCCATTGCTTGGTTGCTCGAACCTTGCTTCTTCTCCTTCACTTCAGCCTTCAAAATTAGCCTGGCGCAGCTCTGATACCATGTCAAGAATCGCGTGGTGGGGAGACTTGCTTGAACTGCTGCGCCAAACACACACTGTATACACAAGAGGAATGTCAGTCAAGAACAGAAGAAGAGAGATGGAGGCCAAAAAGGTTTCTTGCTGGTTTCTTCTTCTTCTTCCACACACTATACAATGTACACAAAGTATAGATAAGATACATAACCGACTATACTAATGGATTGGCACTATGTCTTTGCCAGTTGTAGGTAGGTGTAACAAACTAAATATAATAAGTGATAAGTTAGTGGCCATGTGAGTATCATAATGACCACCAACGTGCTAAGTGTAGATGTGCCGACCCATCTAGCCAGGCGGTCCATCATCAATGTCCGCACGTGTTGAGCTTGCCATCTCAAAAAATATATACTTACTCAACTTGGCATTGTCAGATACTCCATTCACATACATGGAGAGGTTAAGGAATTGGTTAGAGTAATCTCTAACCGATAATCCCTTTTTCTCAAGAGCATACCACTTCTTCTTTAACTTCTCTTTTTCAATATGAGACATGAAAACTTTGATCATTGCCCCCTTTAATGCATCTCATGTCAAGAATTCATTACCAATCCTTGACATGTACCACCACCGTGTGTGGATATCCCTCCAAGTGTAGGGCAAAAACTTTTGCCTTGTCATTCTTCGGCTAGGATACAAAGAGAAATACATCTCAAGGTTGTCAAACCATTCTTCTAATTTGGTAGGGGATTTGAAACTAGAAATGGTTATTTTCTCCTTGTATTCCTGCTCATATGGATGAGATTGGCCATTATTGTATTGATGTCCATAAAATTTTGGACCTGAAGAACTTTTCCTTTGAACTATGGAAAAATCAGATTTGCAGTATTGAAATGTGTGCACAAGAGGGAGAAAGAGGCTCAAAGTACAAGAACAAATTCTTGTTTATTAAGTTGCTCAAGGTACAACTTGGGTACACTCTATCTCAAGTTTGATAGTGACCCACTGGCTATTTATATAGCCTCTGCCAAGCTAGGGTTAGGGTTTCCCTACCCCTAAGGCTATTCACACCCATTTTACCTCATACACCCTTGCTTACAGTGGGTTCCTATGCCTATCTTCTAACACTGCTCCTCAATGCCAGGGTGGCATTGGATTACAAGGCATGTAAGATGTCCCCCTCCCCGGGGATGCCTTTGTAAATCAGGCTTACAAGAGTGTTTTAGGTAGATGATTTAAAGAGTCAAAACAGTCAATCTTCAGATGGATTGGAGGCATAGTTGGCCACCAATTCTTTGGGTACATCAGGAGTGTTGGGGCATTTACTAGTGATATGCCTTGTCTTCTTGCATTTGTTACATTTCATTTTCTCGGGATACTTCTTCCAATAGTTGTTTACAAGATGTCCTTTTTTCTTACAGAAAGAACATCTAGTGAGAATTGTATGTACCAATACTTGATAATGAGAAGTTGAGGATGCCTGACTGTTGATGCTTTCTTTGTGGTTCCTCTTTTTTTCATCCAAACAGGATTGAATGGTACTTGCCAATGTAGGGTCTAGAATGTTGGTAAGAGTGGTTACAAGAGTAGGAAACACTTGTTTTACAACTTTTACGAGAATAGCAATAGCATCTTCTCCATGTATTGGAGCTTGTACAGAGGCAAGCTGTGCCATAAGTCCCTTCATGTGAGAGATGAATTTTCCTAAATCTTCTCCTGATCTATATTCCAAGCTAAAGAATTCAATTTTAAGGAAGACTTTAGTATTTTTACTAGTGGCTCCATAGAGCTTTTCAAGCTCATCCCATTTTTCTTTATCAGTGTTTAGTTGATCAACATGATGAATCAGGGACTCATCTAAGTGTAACATTATGATGGCTTGGGCACGTTGGTTATCCTCTACATCAACCAGATTTGCAAAGTTTACAACTCTAGTGCCTTGAATGAGAGGCCAATGCCCTCTCTCCATCATTTTGTACTTTATAAGTACCTGCTATGGGTGGAAATCTTTGCCATCAAACTTTCAAATTTGAGAATGAACATCAGCATATATTGTGGCCATTGGGAAGGTCTTACCACTTGTTAAGACAAGGGTAGTGGCTATTCCCTTACAAACTTGCCATTGAATGTGGAAGCAAATCAAACAATTGAAATCAAAGTTGTAATGAGGAGAAAGGCTGAAAATCATACAAATGTAATATTTCAAAGTATGACTGTGGTGGTCCTTTCTTATGTGCAATCTTCTTCCAAGGTTTAATAGTCTTTTTAGGTTTTAATGAGGTAAACCTAGACTAGGCTTCAAGCTCCTCCTTGTGGTATGGCTTAGTGGATGAAGCTTGTGTTGGACAAGGTCGGTCTATGATCTCAATGCTTGTTGCTGATGATTCCGAGGAGAGTACAATGACACTCATCCTTTTGATTGCATTGACTAGTGTACTTGAACCAAAGCCACTCAAGATATGCAATACAATTCTAGTGTATGATGGTCTATGTGTTTATAATTGTACACATAACCTTACAACAATATAAGAAGAGGATGTTGACAAAATAACACTCACTAGATTTAGTAAATACCCAGCAAGTAAATGATTAGATGATTAATGATTAGTGTTTAGAAACACTAATGTCAAGCTTAGTGAAATGCTTGAATGAAAAAAGGTTGGAATTCGGCTTCCCAATGCACTTAGTGATGTCCATCGAGCATGTCCAAGAGATTTTAGATTTCAAGTAAGCTTCAGAGAATATGCTTTAGTGATTAGAATCACTGTTAATAAATCTTAGAGTGAAAAAGGTGAAAAATGCCAAGTTTAGAGCTTATTGGCTATGGATACCACAGGATACACAGTTAGGGTTTGTCAGAGATCTCTCTATGTAGAGCAAATTTCCAGGAACCCTTGTATATGAGGATAGCCCACTAGGGGGGCTATCAAAGCCCCAAGGTGGTTGCTGGGATTGTGTCCCTGCTGCATGCACACTGGTACGGATGTCACGCTGATAGAAAATTGTGCATGTTCTAGAAAACGCATAATGTCGAGCTCAGTCATGGATAATGTTGGGGGCAGACATGACGAGCAGCTATGCCCTAATGTGGAGAATGGATCTCCAAAAGAAATCGGGAGCAAATATGGTCTCCTTTTTCCTCCCCAAGTCCTCCAAGGTTTGCAAGTACATGCTAGCTATGGAGGTGAAGGAGATAAGTTGAAGGTGATGGACAATCTTGTGCACTTAGTGAGGCTGAGGGTATAGGAAACTGAAGAGATCAGAGGAGGCTCTGATACCATGTGGAAAAATCAGAGTGGCAACATTGGAATGTGTGCACAAGAGGGAGAAAGAGGCTCAAAGTACAAGAAAAAATTCTTTTTTATTAAGTTGCTCAAGGTACAACTTGGGTGCACTCTATCTCAAATGGATAGTGACCCATAGGCTGTTTATATAGCCTCTGCCAAGCTAGGGTTAGGGTTTCCCTTGCCCCTAAGGCTATTCACACCCATCTGTCCTCATACACCCTTACAGTGGGTTCCTATTCCTATCTTCTAACATGAACATCACTACTCCATGTTCCATGAACATATGGCTATTGCTGTCTATGAATATTTGCAAGCCCATTTAGCTGATTAAATTGTCCTTGTGGTGGAAAGAAAGAGTTTCCAATAACATGAGGCTATCCATAGACTTGATGTCCATACATTAGAGAGTGTATATTTGTTGTGGCATTCATTGGTGGTTGTTGTTCACTCATTTCATGAGGCCAAAACTTATTTAAATGAGAGCCTTGTTTAAAGGGTTGATTATATACATGATTATTGTTGACTTGATGTTGTTGTCCATAAGGATTTGAAGCTGAATTTACATGATCATGTCCATTGTAAGGGTGATGTCCATGAGAGCTATTACCTCCACTTGCTTGACCATGATAAGAAATTTGTTCTTTAGCTTTCTCTTCATGTGTAGATTTAGGAATAGTAGATGGATGTCCAAAAGACTTATAAAAAGGATGACATCCATGTGTGTCATCATCAAGCCTTGAGTTAGCATGAGTCTTATCTTCCAAATCATGTCCATGAGGGCTAGTGTAGGACTTGGGTTGATTAAGGGGCTAAAATTGAGGCTCAAAATGAGAGGGCTGAGCTCTTGATGGTTCTCCAGCTTCATAATATCCAACAACCTTGGAAGTTGTGGTCTTTGGCTGCTCTTCAACAATGGAAGGACTTGCAGCATTTGGAATTGTTGTAGGTAATATCCTCTCACTCAAAAGAGCCACTAGCTTGTCAATGCCCGTTTTTATGTCCTTTATGTCATTGGGGAGTTGTTGAAAACTGTTAGAATCATTAGAGCAATGAGTAGTTCCAACCCCATTCACTTGACTGTTTACTACAACATGTGTTGAACTAATCTCTAGCTCCATATTATCATGGTTCTCATGGTAAATAGCCTCTTGTGAAGCTCCACGCTCTCTATCCAGCTTATAGTCCCTTAAACCTTCATTGATGATGTCTATAATAGGGTCCTTTCTTTTATTTTTAGTCATGGGTGGAATCTTGTCCTTAAACTCCAATATCTTGAGCTCTAGTGATCCAAATGACAACCTTTTTGGCCCTCTTTAAAGCTTAGGATGTCCTCTTTCAAATGAGCTATCAAGTATTGAAAATGGTTGAGTACAAAAAAATTTGTAAGAAATTTACTGTAGCTATCTGGAACTTCTTGCAACTTGTGAATGCTCTATTTTGGTCATTTAATGATTTGTACCATCACCTTCATGCATGTACCAACTATGTAGACCTGGAAAGGAACTCCATACAACTGCAAAACTGAGAACAACTTTTGCAAGAACCAAAATGGTTGAATAATCCCACTGTAGTCTACAAGATAGGGATCCAATCAATGAGACCTTGTTTGCATACCCTGCCCCAACTCTTTAATGCTAACCCAAAGTATGAATGTCCCAAGTAACATACATCTTTCTCTGCATAACTCTGTCCCAATTTGCTAATTGCATTGCATTATGTTGTCATACATTTGCCATTACATCATGTAACCAATGACAAATACATCATGCTATAGGCTAAATTCTTGTGCCTTTGAAATGGTATCTACACCCAAACTTTAAATGTGTGGGATCCGAAACTCGAGGGGTGTGCAAATTTCCCTCTCAAGCCAGGTTGTGCTCCCCTTTAGGTTCCTCGTTATAGTAGGGGAGGTTCACCTCTCTTTTTCCTACCAACTCGCTTGGCATCCACTTTTCCTCGTGGGTATTGACATGGGAGTTCAATGCTAGGCTAAGGAAACAACATGAAATGCATGTTTTGAAAGGAATTTGATTGCCATTTCATTATATGTAAGAACTTGAATGGAATTGGGCTGAAAATGAAATGGTGATAGGTAAGGAATACAACAGCAATGACTCACGTGGGTATTGACATGGGAGTTCAATGCTAGGCTAAGGAAACAACATGAAATGCATGTTTTGAAAGGAATTTGATTGCCATTTCATTATATGTAAGAACTTGAATGGAATTGGGCTGAAAATGAAATGGTGATAGGTAAGGAATACAACAGCAATGACTCACGGCTTTACGATTTTATTTCACTTACCTTTGGGAAAAAAATTCATTCATGGCAATGAACCAAGAGAAAAAATATTTCAATGTTAGGGTTAGGGCAGAATGGATGAGAATTAGAGGCATTGGGAATGTTTATTTCAGTGAATGAAAGTGATCAACCAGTTATTCATCACTAAGGTAGCTCTATGGATAATTCATGAAATGCATTTGAGAAAATGATTGGAATTCTTAATCATTTTAATCCCTCTTCCATCAATTGGATTAGCTCAACAATAGGATTCAAAAGGAAGAGATTAAAGATTATTGAAAGTACCTCTTATGCTTGTATGTGAAAAGCGTGGTTGATGTTGATACCTCTCACAAAGATGGCTTGTCTTCAACTTCAAATGATCTAAGAAAGTCCCAATTTAAGCATGCCTCAAGATGGAATAAGCTCTCAGGTTCATATTCTTCTCCTATAAGCTCCATTGTTGCTCAAATGCTTCAAGTATGGTTGATGAAGGTAAAATCTTCTTCCATTTGATATAGAGCTTCAAGGATGATAATGAACAACTCCAATGCAGATTGTAGACTCCAAAAATTGTGAAGAGAACCAAAGATTTCAGTGACATTGAAGATGCATGCTATCCAAAACTTCCATAGACCAATGTATGCCAAAAACTCTTCAATGTTGCTTCAATGTTGACAATAGATTGAAGCCGCGGGTGTAAGCAAGCTCCAGGAGTGATTTGCCACCATAACTCCCTTCATTTTCTTCAAGAAATCTGAAATTCTTTGATGTTGTCCAAAACTATCGTGTTAAGGGTTTCATGGGAGAGGGAAGAGTCCAAGAATGGAAGGGATCTTGTCCAAGCTTGAAGAAGACCACTTGCCAATTATGTTTGGGGCATTAGCTATGGATTGCTTGAACTATATAGCTCATTTTTTAAAAAACACGGCAGAGTATGTCATGGAGGTGCAAATCACATAGCAGCATTGTATGAGATGAAGAAGGGGGAAAATAGGCTAAGTGAGCCAAATCACTATTCTATAGAGAGCTCAAGAGGTGAAGAGCAAGGTTATGAAGTCCATTGACATGATAGAGATCATGGGAAGGAGATTAGATCAGTCTTTGGCCATGGATTCTTGAGGATAGCTTGAAAAGAAAGAGAAGAAACCCATGTTCTTGAAAAGTAACTCAAGTTTAACCCATACTAAGTCATGTAACCCTCATTTTGTCCAACTTACCTTGATTTTTGGTCCAAAACTTCTGGCAAATCGGTTGGAGTCTGCCATTTTCCACAAGGTAATGCCAAGAATCACCATCTTTGTCACTGTTTGTAGTAAATCTTCAAGTATAACCCCGGTTATGAAGAAAGTAAGTCCTGTAACTCAAATCTAACTGCAGTTTCCACTCCCTAGTCTATGAAACTAGATCAAGTACAAGAAAATGATTCCTGACAAGGATCTAGACCAAGGCTTTGATACTAATGTAAAAGAAGACTAATCTAACAATGGTAATGAACAAGAAATCAAAAGATTCTAAGCTACACATAATAAGAAATATACCAAACTGAGATCGAAGCATGGCCATGCCATGGAACATCTTCTATTACCATAGCACAACTAGCCATGAGCTGCAAACCAAGTACAAGAAGATGAAAGATAAGAAGATTTGCAAAATTTGTGATAGTGCCAAAGAATAATGCTACATTAGCACTTCTTGCCTTTTTATACTAAACCCTAAAGCCCCCATCTCTCTTGGCTCAAATATTTTTACAAGGTTCATATCTGGAGTAGGCTTCAACTCTCATGTTGATTTTGCTTCATTACAAAAAATGAATTTGGGGGGGGGGGGGGGGCGGGGTGTGGGAGGGCGCTTGTTTGAAAGAGGGGCCTGCAGTATGTGCTGACCCCCTCCATTTTGGCGATGTTTGTGGTGATAAGAGGCATTGGGGGGCTCAAAAGAATAGATGCAGCAGAGATTACCAATGACTTCCTTGATTTTCTCACTCCTAATCACTGCCTTTGGCTTGTGCAATGGCTACCTAGTTACTGAGATCAAAGCTCAGTCTTTTTCTCTCCTCCTCCTCTCTTCTCTAAGGGACTAATCACACACAGAAAATCAAGAAGAGGATGACGCATGCTTGTCGGGAAAATTCTCCAAGATCGAAGGGAGGATGAGAGGCAATGCCTAGCCTGGCCGATGAGGCACAAATGATGGGGTTTTTTTGGCTTCCCAAAATTGTTTCATAAAAACTTGCAACATGCAAATAAGCGGTATGCCTAAATTTTTACAAATAAAATTACATTGTTTTGATGTTTGATGGCTTTAATGATGTGTACATGGAAAGAAAATTTGTATAAATCATGTTTTAAGTATGTTTGAGGGATGTACATGGAAAAATGCAGAACCCGTAGAGCCATACATAGTTGTAATTAATAATTTAAAACATGAAATGCATCATAAATGAAGGAAAATGAGAATTTCTTTCGTTTTGGGTTGGGAAATGAAGTTCATATGGGATAAAAAACTGAGAAAAATCAATGTTCATTCAAGACACATAAATTAAAAAATATCACATTTTTATGAACAAATAAATGGAACAAAATATGAAAAATAAGAGAAATTTTAGTTTTTGCATCTAAAAAATTAGGAAAAAATACATTTCATGTTCGCAAGCATATAACAAGAGATCATGAGGA